>NC_057951.1:9266376-9421376 GCF_018555375.3 Anguilla rostrata | reverse complement strand
CCCGCCTCGCCCGCCGACTCTCCGCGGCCCCCCCCGCGGACTCCGCGCCGTCCAGAGCCCCGCACTCGTCCTCTTCCTCGTCGTCGTCCTCCTCGTCCTCGCCGGTCCCCGAGCCGGGCCGGGAGCCCCAGAACCTGTACCACCTGCTGGCCGTGGTCCGCGAGCAGGTCAGGCACCTGCAGCGCGCCGTGCACCGCGCCCTGCAGCTGTCCCGCCAGCGGGCCGCCGCCCGCCAGCTCGCCCCCGAGCCCGCCGACCCCGCCCTCGCCCCCGACAAGGACAAGGAGGCCTGCCTGGAGGAGATCCTCAAGCTCAAGTCCCTGCTCAGCACCAAGAGGGAGCAGGTCGCCACGCTGCGGCTCGTCCTCAAGGCCAACAAGCAGGTGGGCCGCCGCTCTCAGAGCCATCCTGTCGCCTTTCTGCATGCCCGGCTTCATTTACTCACTCCTTCAGCACACAAAACGCCTTTCAGCACACGATAACAATAACACCGCCAGTCATGGGCAGTGATTTTTGGTTTTGCACGAGAAACGCTGGCAATGACACACCCGTCTGTACCGGGATACCTGTCCCCCCCCCCTGCAGACGGCGGAGGTGGCGCTGGCCAACCTGAAGAGCAAGTACGACGCGGAGAAGGCCATGGTGACGGGGACCATGACCAAGCTGCGCAACGAGCTGAAGGCCCTGCGGGAGGACGCCGCCACCTTCTCCTCCCTCAGAGCCATGTTCGCCACCAGGTCAGCGGGCGCGGCCCTGCTTCCCAAGATTTTAATTTCCCCTCTCTGTCTCTCTCTCTCTCTCTCTCTCTCTCTCTCTCACTCTCTCACTCTCTCTGAGATGGTAACCTTGCTCTTACCTTTCCAGTTCTCAATTTCTCCTTTAAATAAGAATAATGAGTCGGCATTGCTGATTGTTTGATGATATATGCTATGTTTTTGTGGTGTAAAGAATTCATAAATTTGTAGACACAGTGTGCAGTCAAAACACGAGGTGAACAAACCCCAAATCAATTGACTGTGAAGCCTGCATTCAGATTTACCTTCTTATTCTGTGACTCTCTGTGACTCTCTCTCAGATGTGATGAGTCTGTGACTCTCTCTCTCAGGTGTGACGAGTACATGACTCAGCTGGACCAGATGCAGAGGCAGCTGGCGGCGGCGGAGGACGAGAAGAAGACGCTGAACTCGCTGCTGCGCATGGCCATCCAGCAGAAGCTGGCGCTGACGCAGAGGCTGGAGGACCTGGAGTGCGACCACGAGCAGACCCGCCGCGGCCGCGCCAGCAAGGTGGCCCGGATCAAGAGCAGCCCCCCCAAACTGCCCGCGGGGTACAGGGCCAGCCCCTCCCTCACCCCCTCTGCGCCGGGCAGCCCGCCGGCCCTGGAGGCTCCGCCCACCTCCTCCTCCTCGCCCTGGGCGACGCCGGCGCCCACCTTCCACCTGGGGCACCCGCACTGGACCCTGGGGGTGCAGGCCTTCACGGTGGACCCCCAGCTCTTCAGCGCCGAGGCCTGCCCCTCCTCTCGCCATTCCCCGCCGGACTCTCGACCCGCCGCCTCCTGCCCCCCGAGTTCTGCCCCCGCCTCCCCGCTGAGGGCGCGGCACCCGCCCCACGGTGCCGCCAGGACACACCCCCTCGCCGATGCCGCGCGCTCGGGCTCCGCGGTCACCCCTCCCCCCAGGCCCAGCCAGCCTGGTCCCTATGCCTACAACTCCCATCATGCCCAGCACTGACTCCTGTCATGGAATGGGGGGAGGGGCCTGTGATACAGAAAGGAGCATAAATATAAATGTAAACACAGGAGAACAGGCTAGTTCCCTGTCTCCTGCTTCCTGTTTCCTGTACCTCAGGCCCTGTGCGTGCTGGTTGTGAACGTGCCTTCCTGTAGTTACTGTTGATCAGTCCACAGGACCTCCCACCTTCTCAGGTACCATGGTTTTCTTACTGGATTCAACTTTGTTTCTTGTCTTTCATATAATCTTAAAGAAATGTTATCTGCATGCTGTGCCACCCTTCTGTAGGTGACCAGTCCACCGGCGGGAGTAAGTACAGAAAAGAAATAAACTGAACAAAAATTCCAATCAAATAAGCT
Organism: Anguilla rostrata; assembly: GCF_018555375.3. Lineage (NCBI taxonomy): Eukaryota > Metazoa > Chordata > Actinopteri > Anguilliformes > Anguillidae > Anguilla > Anguilla rostrata. Next base: position 9,419,284 of record NC_057951.1, on the reverse strand, counting down.
GTTGGAGGCAATGTTTTTGTTTATTTTTATTTATTTTTTGTAGAGACTAGGACTTTATCTGTGCTGGATTAGAGCTGGAACAGGGGTTATGTGCAGTTTGTGGAGGTGTGGCAGTTTGCGGACCATTACAGTTTTATTTTGTGTTTTCCTGTGAGTTTAAAAAAAAAAAAAACACACTAATGATTTTATGACTTTTCTCAAGTTATCATTAACTTTATGCCAAATAGCTTGATCAAGTTGTTTTTGATAACTGTGCTTACGAATGATTTTCTGACTCTGATGCTGTATATTTAGTACCACCTGGTGGTCCTTCATTAGACATTATGGTATAAATACAGGAAGGTTTGCTTTTTGATTTGCCTCAGTTGGTGTAGTGTTGTAATTGCCTGCACAGGGCCGGGTGGTGTGTGGTCCTCACAGGACAGGGTGTGAGGTGTAAGTGTCCTGGCCCATTGGTGCTTTGTGTTATGGCAGGTGATGGCGCTGTATGGTATGCAGGGGCTGCGCAGTTCAGCGTGTAATTTGTGTGTTTTCATCCGAAGGCCTCTGGATTCGCCCGTTTGCGATTCACTTTTGTGGGGCGAGAAGCATTTGACAGCATTCCTCCTCGCCACGGCAACTAACGATGAGCATTGTCAGCCACGCCATCCGCAGTCGGGACAGGTAGAAACACTTCATCTTTGTGACGGAGCGGAAAATTGTTATCCACAATTATGATTTTTTTATTTAGCTGGCCCGCAACCTTCCAAACGCATCCCATGAATCATTTCTGACCCCGCAGCATCATAAATCTGAAGTACTTCAAATAAGCACTAATCCTCTCCTCCAATCACAGAACAGAGCTGGTCTACACACTTGCTCTCATTGGTCATGGAATGCCCTTGCTATAACATTAATATATCAGCGTGACTTGAGCCATATCAGTGTTGATATACACAACTGTGTGTACCTGTGCCCTTCATCAGTGGGGGGGGGGGGTCCTGACAAAAGTCTTGAAGCTGATCTGACTTGTTTTATGGAGTGAATATGGTCTGTATGGCCATGAACACACATGCACAAATACTTAAGCACACACAAACATAAGTGAACACACAGCAAGCACTGATGCAGATGCACACTCAATCACATTATCATGCATACAATTACACACACTCACATCACACACTGCCTTAGACACAGAGCGCTAATATACATACTCAGGATCTATACACACTCAGTACTCTCTCACACACAACACTCACAATCACAGAATGCAAATCTTTCTGTATAACACCGTTCAAACCAACATATCTGATGGCATTTTCTCATCCACTACAGTATTTCTAAAGTGGGTGTGGCCACCTAGTACCTCAATTCAGCCACCGGGTGGCCATATTTAGTCACCTTACCATCTCACCTATCTCATCACAGACAACACAGTGTGAGCAAATGAACAAGAACCAGTAAAACACTTTTTATATGAATCATTCTTTAGCCTTCCTTTATTTATGAAGATCATAGCATGGAGAAAATTCACAAATTGCATACATGGTATTGTTGTCTCCTTCAAGATGAATCAAGCCGTCAGAGCTGACTTATCTTATTCATGAGCTGAGTCATGCAGAATTAAAGCTCTCATTAAAACTGGCATTTTAAATCATGGTACATGTCTATGAATGTTTCAGTTTTTAGTCATTTCTTCTTTGACGCAAAGAGAAACACCTTTAATTTTACAGTGTTTGTGTATATAATATTACTTGATAGACAATTGTGTGGAAGATACTGTGTTACTGCTAAGCAATATGCAATTTGGCATAAAGGTTATTGAATGTGAAATGTATATTGATCTATCTCTGTGTCCGTGTCTCTCTCTGTCTTGGGGAGAGGGGTGTGCTGCATATGCTCATCTCTCCCACTCTCTCTCTCTCCCCCCCCCTCTCTCTCTCTCTCTCTCCCCCACTCTCTCTCTCTCCCCCACTCTTTCTCTCCCCCCCCTCTCTTTCTCTCTCTCTCCCCCACTCTCTCTCTTTCTTCTCCCCCCCCCCCCCCCCCCCCTCTCTCATACACACACACACACGCGCGCGCACAGATACCAGCCCTATCAAACAGATGGAGCCATGGAACGTACGCTTGTACCGTGTTTCAGAAACTGCTAACCAGCGGTAATGGCCTAAACAAAATACAGTTTGCCCGAAACGTTTGAACAGTCCGGGCTGTTCAGGGATGAGCAAATCTTTCTGTACGAAGGCATGAATGTATTTTCGTAGTGCCTCGGTAAAGAAGAAGCCATGCGTACGTCAGCAGTCCCGCGCACTCAGCTCCTCGAGTCGGCCTGCCGCCGTTTCAGCCATTTTGCCTCCTCGGCCAGTGTTTTCCTGAGAAGGGCAGGATTGTGACTCCCATCGGATGGGATCTGTGCAACCCTCTGAAGCCACCAGGGGGCGCCACACCAGGGCTGGCCCAGGTGACCTGCAGAAACGTTGAGGGGCAGGGTGCAGAAACCAGTGCTTTCTGTTCAAAAAAAGCCTCATTTGCCAGTGGCTCACGCAAGCAAACCGCACAACGAGAACTGGAGTTGTGGTTGGCGGTGTAGTTTGGTCCCTCTTGAGGGGAAAACTTTTGTTTTCATTCATTGCTCTGAATGGTCATACACCACCATCACAGGACTTCCTTCCCACCAACAAGGACTTTACCCACCTTGGGCCTTCTGCTGTAGGCCTCCAGTTGGTCCTTAACTTCAGAAGATGACAGTCTGTGCCTTGTACAGTTTCACAGCATTAAATCGCTTTCTGATACGTCTGCGTCTCGCCCTTGTGTTATCTGGTCTGACGACATGCTGCGCCCGTGGGTTTTATTTCCAGAACTGGTCACTGTGCTCGCAGCTATGGTGAGTGGTATCTAAGCAACACGTGGTCCTGTGCGCGCATGCGTGTGTGTGTCTGCGTCTGCATGTGCGTGAGAGAGAGAGACAGCCTTCCTCCGATACTGTTCCTGGTGTTGGCTCTAACAAACAGTGATGACAGAGAGTCTCTCATGGTGACTCCTTATAACCTGATGTGCTTCGGTCTTTGCTTCTCGTCGTCGTCCGCAGTCGGAATGCGCAGATGTATCGCGAAGCCGCCAGAGCGCCTGTCTGCCGCTGCGCCTGCCGCTGCTCCTGCCGCTGTGTCTGCAGCTGTGTCTGCCGCTGCGCCTGCCGCTGTGTCTGCCTGCCGCTGTGTCTGCAGCATGGTCATGCGTCTACTGCCGCTTTGTCTGCCTGCCTTGTCTACAAGCTGTGTCTGCGTAGCTGTGTCTGCGCATGTTCTGCAGCTGTGGTCTGCCGCTGCGCCTGCCGTGTGTCTGTCCGCTGCGCCTGTAAACCTGTGTCTGCAGCTGTGTCTGCGCCGTCTGCTGCCGCTGGTCTGCAGCTGTCTGCAGCTGTTCTGCCCTGCACTGCAGCTGCGCTGCCGCTGTGTCTGTATTGATGTGGGACCGTCGAGTCCTTGAACACATCGGAACAATGGGTTTAATGCCGTCTTTTGTGCGCCCTTCTTTCTTGCATCACAAACTTGCCTTGTGTGCTTTCTTATGTCCCATTAATTTAAATTTGTGGGTAAAAACGCTCTTCGTTCCTTTGTTCCTGAATTCCTGCAATGTCGACTATGTTAAGCAAACAATCTGATTGTGAGGCAGTTCAAGTGCTGTTAGAAACGCACACAAGTCGTCTCCAGGCTGAAGTGTTTGCCAGCTGATACTGCACGTTCTGCCCAATGCTTGAGCAGTACAACCTTAACAAGAGCAACTTACTTTCATTCATTTTTTTAAGGTGTCGCTGCTGTTCAATCTGTAATTGAATGTAGATAAGCAATATTTACGGGGATTTCTGTGTTCAGAGAAAATAAGGATGATTCCCTATTTTGTGTATATTTTCCAATGATTTCCAATGATTTTTTCTAGACTTTTAAAAATAATCTTTGAAGAAAATTTCTCATAACATGTAGATTGTCTGCACCAAAATGCAGTATTCTAGGCTACTTCACATATCTTGGATTGATTATCATTTTTTTAAATTTTTTATTGGTTTTCTCAGAAATGAAATGAATGGAAGAGACAGAATGGGTAAGAATGTCACACAGATAACAATAGAAATGCCAAAAGCCTGCGGCGTTCCCATGCGACTACAATGCCCTATAAATCCACAGATACACTATGAAATTGTCCGCGCAGTTACATCCTTCACAATTATTTGTAAACCTATCATAAATATTTTGGGGTGGATTATTTTGTCAAGTTTAGTGGCATGGAATCTTTTTCTATAATGCTTGATATGGGTAGAGAACACATTTGTTGGTATTTGAACTATTTTTCTATTCAAAACTCTTAGGGCAGAACTTTTGAGATGAAAGCTTCATGCCACCATTTCAAACTCGGATTTTCAAACTCGATTTAAGAGTTTATCATTGTAACATTTATAATGGGAGTGCATCAGCGCAGATTCTTTTGTCAAAATTACCAAAATGTTCTCATTATTTTAAAGTACAGTGCTGTTGTATGACATTTCATTAATTATTTTCTTAACGACTGCTTCAACCGGAGCCGTCTGTATTAAACGAGTAGGAATGCTGGCTCCCTCTTGTGGACATAAAAACGCACCTGCAACAGCGTACCCGAATGTCCGCACACCTGTCATCAATCACCATTAAAGCACGGGAAAAACACAGCTCTCGCCTACGTTTAGGAACACAAATTCGGTAATTGTGGAGGAAGTTGTAGAACTTGTAAGTAATCGCCTTTTTTATTATCTTAATCGGGTATGGTAAAAATCTGAGAAACATTCAATTAATTCCAATATTTTTGCGCAAATTTTCGATTTATTTGCGCATGTAAACGTAGTAAAGTCGGCTTTAAATTTCGCCCTTTTAAAACTGCGGATGCGAAAGGTCACCAAACGCAGTGAACTGGATGTGGTTTGTATATCTTTATGCGGGGGGGAAGAATCAGTACAGGTAAACCAGCAAGATTAAGTCTGAGCCACTGTGGTTTTAATCGATGTTTAAAGATGGTAGGGAAAACACCCAGGTGGGTATGACTGTGTGGCATGGCTGCGACGATTGAACAAGTTATTATAATGTAAACTGCAGGAAAGTAAGATGGTATTGAACGTTATTTCAGAATTAGGAGTTTCTTTTTTCTTTTGTAACTTTGCTTGGTTCAGACCAGAAGAAGCAGTAACTATTTGACATGAAAGTTGGATTTGTTTGTATGCAACGGGACTATGTGCACGGATGCATCTGAGGATCAGTTGAGGTTTTTTTAACGACCAGCAGAGAGCAGTAATGAGCCTGGAAGCGTTTAAACTGCCAGAATCATACAAAGAGAAGAAGAAGCAGAAGCATCACGCAAAGCGGTGTAAAGTAATTAGTCATTTTTGGACACAACTAATTGGCCTTACATGATTATTAAAAGAATCCACGTAAAACCCAGGTATTAGATAAATCGTGTTTTTTTTAACCATGCATACGCTTAATCAGAATATTGTTTAAAACTGATTTTCGGGGTGTTTGTGTGCACGTTGCTGTAAATCACCTGCATGTTAAGGATTAAGATTAGTCTTCACTTTTCCAGGGTAGCAGACGCACACACACATTTCACTGGTTTACCTCTGTTTAGTGTGTGACTAAAAACTAAATTACACAGCCTAATATGTAGATTGTACTGTAGACTGTAATGTAATGTAATGCATCTCACTTCACATACATTGGTTTGATTATCAATTTATCTTATTTTTAAATGCTTTTAACTGGTCCCTTCTGTTTTAAAGGAGCTGAGCAGACTCGGGGAGTGCTTCGGAGGCATCGGTGCTGGGCTTCATATGTCCCCTGATTCAGAATGCTGCTCCCCGACTTGTCTTCAACCTTCCCAAGTTCTCCCAAGTCACTCCTCTGCTGAGTTCACTCCACTGGCTACCGGTCGCTGCCAGGACCAGGTTCAAAGTCCAGATCCTCGCCTACCCTGCAGCCAACAGGACGGCCCCCGGCTACTTACAGGACATGATTCAATCCTACACGCCAGCTCGACCACTCCGCTCTGTGGAAACGGGGCCACTTGCACCCCTGCCATTCGGATGAATCTGGGATAATTTTTATCACTTAAATTCCCCTCTTTTATGCTACACATGTACCTCCTGTGCCAATTTCATGTTACCTGTACCGCCATCCAGCACTTATACTGTACTTTGTATCATTATCTTGATGTTGTAGCTTGTCATGCCTCCTAGTTTTACTTAGCAGAGGTTAGGTCAGAGTAATGTTTAATGTGTGAACTGGACTTAATGTGTTCATGGCTATGAATAACTTACAAAATGAGTATTGTGCCTTGTTGGATCTGTGTTTTGTAGTTGTTCCAATGACCTTCTTTACGCACTTATTGTACATCACTTTGGATAAAAACGTCTGCCGAATAATGCAATGTAATGTCAGGAGTTTGCCTCCCTCTGCTGGACAAAAAATGGCATTACAGCAGAGGAAATCCGATGAAAAAAATGTTGCAATGTACAAGTCGATTTTTTGTGTGGTTATCAAATGTATGTGGATTTTAATGCTGCACACAAGTTGCCCTCTGGGGATAATAAAGATCTACTGAAACCGAAACTCACTGTTCTTATTGTGCATTATTTTTATTCAGCAATGGCAGCACAACTTTCAAGACTGAAATGGAATTGCAGAATAAAATTCCAAAACACAATTAATTTCATTTCATTATTTAAAAGAAAATAAAATGCATTTACAAGCCCTGTCCCCAATACATATCCACTGCAGTTTATAAAAACAGAATATGAAGGCTAGATTAAATCTCATTTTTCATCCTTGTGAAAGAAAACATTCAAAGGCATAAAAAATATAACCAACTAATCACTTTCATGCACACCTATAAGATGCAACAACATTACACCTTTAATTAGGTCATCTGTTTGAACGGGACTTGTCAGTCACTTGTTGTTCTAATTATAAATCACAAATGCAAAGGAATTCCTTCAATGAATCAACAGCTTTATTTAAAGAAGCCAAAATATGTTAGGGTGTCAGTTTATATTTTGCCACAGTTTCTTAGAGTTCATTTTCGGAGAGCACCTAATTGGATCTGTATGATTCAAACCTGAGCTCTTACTGTTTATTTCTGATGGGTCTGAGAATAAGTTCACTAATGAGCACCCAGGAACTCTTGAAGGGTTTTGTGGCGCAAGACAGAGTACCCTGTTCCACGAAGCCCAAGGTAGCAAGTTCAATCCCCTGTCTGTCTGGCTCTTCCCCTATCTCACCTCTCTGCTGTGGCTCTAAGAACCAGCTGTAAGACACAGGTAACAAGGTTCATAGCCTTCAGGTCTGAAGTTAGTAGATGAAGGCAAAGTTTCTGTTATATCAAAGTCTTATATCCACTGAATCAGCCTTCAAAACAACAAAACCACTGTGGTGTAGTGGTTAGTGACTTGGTCTCTGGACCAGAAGCTCGAGGGTTCAAGTCCCGATAATTATTAACGCAATGGCGTTTCTATCAGCTTCCATTCACTGCATCATGCCCAGCAGATTTGAGCCAGCCACTGGCCGGGTTCCAGCTTTTTTTTTTTTGAAATATTTCTGTTGTGTCATCTTTTCTACCCACAGAAGAGCCGGCGATCACAGAAGAGAAGGTGGCGCAACGATTGTTTTCACGGACAGAGGTTGGGGGTTCAAGCCCTCTGCCTTTGTTCCTTATCCTTGGGAGTCTCATCATCAGGCCATTCTGCAGCGCTTAACCGCCAACATGATGGTGGCGTAAATATTGTCCAAAGCTTGAGCTTGAGCTCAGGGTTCAACCCTGCTTCGTCCCTTCAGTTTGCATTCTGAGGTCTGATGTCTTCATGTCACTGCAGGAAAACACAAAAAGTCAAAAGTTACAGTGGTGCAGAGGAATGGTTCTGTTTCATACAAGGTCAGCGGTTCAATCCCTGCTTTCCCTTTCAGTTTGCGCAGCTTATCCAGGCTGTGGGCACAAAAAAGAGCGATAAATGCGAAGGAGTGTGGCGAGGGGGCTGAACTGATCTCAGGAGGTAGAGGTTGATGGTTCAGTCCCTGAGACCGCACCTGAGCAACGTGCGGTGGTCCCAAGTGGTGGAGTGTGTGTGTGGAGTGGATCGGGCAGGCAATCTGGCCTCCCGAAATATCCCAGAATACAACATGGGGGTTATAATATTTTTGCAAATTCAAAATTCGAAGGCTAAAAAAATTTTGACAGGGGCCCCTACTTGCTAGTGCACATACTGACAGTCCCCATACACTACGCAATCAAATGAACTCACTGATTGCAGAAAGGTAGCAGACAAGATTGGCAGTAGTAATGCACTAATATACACCAAAAAGTGGTGCATGAGAAACAAAAACAAACAAAACCAAACTCATGCTTACACAGCGCCTCCATCTGGGGACTTCCTGCATGGTCAGCCCATCTGTTAGACAGCCACCGTGCTACCCTGGTCAGCTCGTTGGGCTGCAGACAAGCTGGAGAGAAAAAAGGGGGGGATGCTTAAAATCACCAAAATTTGTTACATATGAACATACATTATGTAAATGCAACACACGCATGAACATCTTTGTTCAAAGGGAGTTGGAAGGACTGCATAGGTGGAATCAGTGTATGGTGCTACACTTTAAACGCCTTTAAAAAATAGACTTTAATGTTATGGTGGAGTTCTGATACTTGCTCTGCTGTAATGCCATTTTTTGTCCAGCAGAGGGAGGCAAATCCAGGTGAAGGAAGTGTGTGTGTGCGCATGCATATATATATGTATATTGTGGAGTTTTGCAGAGAAAAACGACTGGCTTGGGTTTCAAGTATGCAAAAATAACTTTATTCGAGCAGATCGCTCTGGAAAACATGCAATCAGACTGCCACGTCAGGAAGCTCTGCTCTCCCTCGCTAAACCCCCGGCTTATCTCTCCCTCCCGGCTGACGCGTCACCTATCAGGTGAGTCTGGGAACGTGGGCGTGTTGCCACAGGGGATTCTGCCTCTCTCCCCCCAGTGCTCACTACAATATATGTGCGTGAGAGAGAGGCAGCAAAGACTGTGCGTGTGAATTCTACACCCAAAACCTTATAAACAATTCGCTTGTAACAATTATCAGACGCAATCAAATGCGCGTGTGCCCGCACGCTATCACGCAAACCGAGTTTGTAATGGCGCTAATCGCATTCGCCTTGAACATTCCGATTCCGTCAAATTGTTTTTCTCCTCGGTAAGTTTCAAAAGTTCAATTCTGAGTTAGCTAACATTTTATGTGTATTTACTAAGCTGTCTGTTAAGCAGGATTAGCTGTGTGTTGCCTTGGTGGACTGAATGGCTGTTTTTAGCTTCTCAGGCAGGCATCACATCAGAAACTGTGTAAATCAGCTGAAATTAAGCGAACTTTAGCAGCCAGTAACTGTTAGCGCACATAAAGCATAAACCTACAAGCCACATTCCTCATGAGAAAAACTAACATTGAACGGACGTTAACTTCTTGTGGAAGCGGCCGCTTTCCCGTGTTTTGTTCGGAACACGATGAGTTTACGTTTGTACAATAAGTGGAAGATATCTGAGTAACTTGGATAACTGGCAGTTTTTAGTTAACTTAAGCTCATTTTGTTCATTCATTCAGAGAATCAACAGTCAGTTTTAACAATGAAGAGGAAGAGGACCCTAAAATATTTATTTTTTTGGTAAGTGTGGTCGTTTTGCTTAAAAAAAAAAAACTGTAATGCTGAATAGGAATGAAAACAAAGACAATATTAAAGCCCAAAGTCATGTGTAGAATAAGAGACACCCCCCCCTCCTAAAGGGACAGGGGAGCTGCATGGCCCCCCTCTCCCCAGGCACAGGAGAGCTAGCAGAACTGGGGACAGTGAATCTGGGACTGTGTACAAACTACAACACCCTGTATGTACTATCTCTGTGCATGTTCCACCGTGAGTGTGTGTGTGTGAGAGAGAGAGAGTGATAGAGGACAGACTGTGTCTGTGTGCGTGTGTGTGCAATGCATGTCTGTGTGCGTGTGTGTGTGTGAGAGAGAGTGAAAGAGAGAGGAGAGACTGTGTGTGCATGAGAGAGAAAGAGAGAGGAGAGTCTGATTGTGTGTGTGTGTGTGAGAGAGAGGAGAGACAAAGTGTGTGTGTGAGAGAGTGAGAAAAAGGAGAAACTGTGTGTCTGTGTGCGTGTGCGCAATGTGTATATAATGTGTATATATATGTGTGTATGAGAGCAAAAGAGAGAGTAGAGACTGTGTGTGTGTGCGTGGATATATGTGTGTGTGTGTTTGCGAGAGAGCGAAGAGACTGTGTGTGCATATATGTGTGTGTGAGAGAGAGGTAGAGGCTGTGTGTGTGTGTGAGAGAGAGAGGAGAGACAGAGTGTGTGCGAGAGAAGAGACTGTGTGTGTGAGAGAGAGGAGAGACATTGTGTCTGTGCATAGAAATGTGTCTGTGTGTGAGAGATATATATATGTGTGTGCGAGTTTGTGTGCATGTGCAATGCATACATGAGTGTGTCTGTGTGCGAGAGAGGAGAGACTATGTGTGTGAGAGAGGAGAGATTGAGTGTGTGTGTGTGCGCATGTGCATATATAGGTGTGTGTGTGAGACAGAGAGAGAGAAGAGACCGTGTTTGTGTGTGCGTGAGAGAAAGAGAGAGGAGAGTCTGCTTTTGTGTGTGTGTGTTTGTGTGTGAGAGAGAGAGAGAGAAGACTGCGAGTGTGTGTGTGCGCATGCGTGTATGTGTGTGTGCGAGTTTGTGTGCATGTGCAATGCATACATGTGTGTGTCTGTGTGCGAGAGAGAGGAGAGACTATGTGTGTGAGAGAGAAGAGACTGTGTGTGTGTACCTATATATATATATATATATATATATAAATATGGTTGTGTGTAAGAGAGAGGAGAGATTGTGTGAGTGTGTGTGATCCTATATACATGTGTGTGAGAGAGAGAGGAGAGACTGAGTGTGTGTGTGTGTGTGAGAGAGAGAGAGGAGAGACTGAGTGTGTGTGTGTGTGTGTGTGTGTGTGAGAGAGAAGAGACCGTGAGTGTGCATATATATATATTTGTGTGCATGTGCAATATATGTGTCTGTCTGAGCGAGAGAGAGGAGAGACTAAGCGTGTGAGAGAGGAGAGATTGAGTGTGTGTGTGTGCATGTGCATATATAGGTGTGTGTGAGACAAAGAGAGAGAGAAGAGACTGTGTGTGCGTGAGAGAGAGAGAGAGAGAGAGAGGAGTGTGAGTGTGCACATGCATGTGCATATATATGTGTGTGAGAGACAGAAAAGACTGTGTATGTGTGTGTGACAGAGAGAGAGAAGAGACTGTGTGTGTGCCTATATATATATATATGTGTGTGTGTGTGTGAGAGAGAGGAGAGACTGTGTGTCTGTGTGTGTGTGTGTGTGTGACAGAGAGAGAGAAGAGACTGTGTGTGTGCCTATATATATATATATGTGGGTGTGTGTGTGCATATATGTGTGTGTGTGAGAGAGAGGAGAGACTGTGTGAGTGTGTGTGAGAGAGAGAGGAGAGACTGTGTGTCTGTGCATAGAAATATGTGTCTGTGTGTGTGTGTGTGAGAGATATATATATGTGTGTGCGAGTTTGTGTGCATGTGCAATGCATACATGAGTGTGTCTGTGTGCGAGAGAGGAGAGACTGTGTGAGAGAGGAGAGATTGAGTGTGTGTGTGTGCGCATGTGCATATATAGGTGTGTGTGTGAGACAGAGAGAGAGAAGAGACCGTGTTTGTGTGTGGTGAGAGAAAGAGAGAGGAGAGTCTGCTTTTGTGTGTGTGTGTGTGTGTGTGTGTGAGAGAGAGAGAGAGGAGTGTGTGTGTGCGCATGCATGTGTATATATATGTGTGTGAGAGACAGAAAAGACTGTGTGTGTGTGTGTGTGTGTGACAGAGAGAGAGAGAAGAGACTGTGTGTGTGCCTATATATATACATGTGGGTGTGTGTGTGTGCATATAAATATGGTTGTGTGTGTGTGAGAGAGAGGAGAGACTGTGTGTCTGTGTGCGAGTGTGTGTGCGTGCGTGTCTGTGTCAGACTAAATTCATAAAATAGGAAAACATTTCATATAACAATCCACAAGTCTCAATATCTACAAAGTAACAAAAATGTCAGACCAATCAATTCAGCCAAGGCAACAAGCTAGATATTGCTGCTAACAAGTGGATCACTGTACACACGACCGCTATACAATTTATAGAAATTTTAGGGACAGTCAGAGATAGCAAACATGCCGACCATCAGGTTTAGTTAGCTAAACGGACAGTGGCTTATAACGAGTTATTTAAGCAACACAAATAAATAAAAATAAATAAAATCTCGCTCAAAAAAAAAAGAATCAAAATGTTTTTTTGTTTTTTTTTCTAATGCTAGCCAACAGATGTTGAAATAATAGAACAGGTGGCTGGAAACAAGACACATTTATGATGGAGTATAACGGAACTTTGTCATAGAGACTTGCAGACTTCACGACGTGAGGAGAAGCATTAAATATTAGCCACATTAACAGGAGGGGTGTGGCATACCTGCTTATAACAAACTAGTTTGCTTACGTCAGCTAGCTTGTTTGCTATCTAGTTAATGGTATCTACAGCTCGCTAGCTTGTTAATTTATTGATGCAAACTGTTTCTCGCCAGTTGGGTTAAATGTATGGACATTATCGGACATCACCGCGAAGTGTATTTCCAAATAAAGTTAAAGTTAATTGGCAATCATACATTAACTTCGGTGCGACAAAAAATGAACCTACCTTTCGGTCGCGCAGTTGTGTGGAAATATTTACAAGTTTCAGATGGCACCGCATGGCGTTTCGACAATGGCTTTTTCGGGAAATGAAGTCCAACGCCAGATCCGATTCAGCAATCACAACTACTTATTGACTACAAATCCCATAAGCGCTTTCAAAAATACAAAAATTGCGTCACGGTTTGTCAAACCGTATTTATTCGAATAAAGGGGAAACACTTATTTTATTTACGTTCTCAGTGCATTTCATGTACTGGAGCTACATTGCGGTTTCCGCATAATTTTGAACGGATGAAAAAATGGATTAATTTTGTAATTAGATCAAGATTAGACTATGGAAGTATCGTATATGGATCAGCAGCAAAATCTGTGCTGGCGGACCTAGATGTTATACAAGTTCGGGCTTTACGAGTGTGTTTAGGAGCAGTTAAAACTTCCCCAGTGTGTGCACTCCAAGTGGAAGCAGGTGAAATGCCACTGTGGTTGCGTCGGAAACAGCTGGTGGCTAACTACTGGGTTAATCTAAGGGGGCATGGAGATAGTCATCCAACAAAAAGGGTACTGCAGACAAGCTGGGAGAAGGAGAGGATGGAAAAAACAAGTTTTGGATGGGCAGGAGATCAAGTGGCAAGAGATATGGGAGTATATGATATAGAGTTTGGTGAAACTGTGGTGTGGCCTGTTAGACCTGTCTGGGAGTTAGAAAGTGTGGGGGTAAATCTGGAATTACTTAAGATTAAGCATAGTAATAAGAATGCGGACTTAGTTAGTGAATATTATAATTATAGGGACTGTAAGTATAAAGGCAGTGTTCAGATTTTTACAGATGGATCAAAGGATGCGACAGGGGCTGCAGTTGCTGTGCCTAGTTACCAAGTGGGAATTAGCAAGAGAACATCGGATTGTTTAAGTGTGTATGCTGTTGAATTGTTTGCCATATTGATGGCATTAGAATAGGCTGAACGGGGAAGGGTTAACAAAATAGTAATATGTAGTGATTCTGTGTCGGCCATTGCAAGTATTAAGACAGGTACAGCCAGAAATCACCAGGATCTGCTGTATGAAATCTTGTTTGCCAATTCAAAAGTGGTTAGGCAAGGGAAAAATGTTAAATTAATGTGGGTCCCAGCACATTCAGATATCCCGGGAAACGAGAGAGCAGATACGTTGGCAAAAGAAGCAGTCAAAAAGGAAAGTGTTGAAATCAATATCAAGTTATCAAAATCAGAGGGAAAGGGCATTTTGTGGGGAAATATCAATAAAGAATGGTAGCAGCACTGGGATCAGGAGAGAAGGGAGAGACATTTACATCTGATACAAAATAGAGTAGGCAGTGTAAGAAAGAGGGGAGGAAACAGAAGAGAGGAGGTTGTAATATCAACATTAAGAATAGGACACAGCAATTTACGCAGCACGCTTCATCTTATAGGTAAACATCCAACCGGTCTTTGTGAGATCTGTCAGGTACCAGAAACTGAGGAATGTACTGGAGTGTGGTGCTAGTGGGCAGGGGAGGAGATGTTTTATTAACTACCTTCGGGGAACGGGACTGTAAATGAAAGTGTGACAGTCAATAAGCTGTAGGAGTTAACTTACTCCGACTTAAGTTCGCATGTCTGTCCTTTCCCTCTCACGCGCGCACACACACACAGTCTTTCCTCTCTCTCACTCACAGTGTGTCCTCTCTCTGACGCACACACACACACACAGACATAAGTCTCTCCTCTTGCACAGTCTGTCCTCTCTCTCACACACACAGTCTCTCAAATTCAAATTTATAGGCATGAAATACATTTGTAGATATTGCCAACGCGTACACATAGAAATAAAGAAATGAATTAGAACATGAACATAAATTGAACCGAACAATTGTTATATCTAACTCAAAAACAACAGACACTATGATGATGATGATGATGATGCCCAACCACTGTCCCTCAGATTGTGGCAGGCAGAGATGTACTTTGCTGTTTCAACCCCTTTTTCACTCCAGCTTGTCTGCAGCCCCACACGCAGCTGTGGTCCTCATCTATCAGAGCTGACCATGCGGAGGAGAAGCTGTGTACATATGAGTTTTTTTTTTGTTTTTTTTTGCTATGCACCACATTTGGTGTAGATTAGTGTATTACTACTGCCAGTCTTACATACTTACATACTTACCTTTTTGCAATCGAATGACTAAAACTCATTTGACTGCATAGTAGTATGGGGGATTGTCTGTAGTAATGCACTTATGGAGAGTGGGGCCTGGACAATTTTTCCATTTTTTTTTTACTTCCCCAAAATCAGGACCCCACACCAAAATAAAAATAATACAACCCCCGCTGTATGTTCTCTGATTTTTCGGGGCGGGGGGTAAGTAGTTATAATGAGAAGTATAATTATAAGTAAGTATAATTAGAATTAGAAGTAAGTATAATTAGATGTATAAGTAGAAGTAGGTATAAGTAGAAGTATAATTAGAATTAGAAATAAGTAGGTATAAGTAGAAATAAGTATAATTAGAAGTAGGTAGGTGGGGGATGAAAGGTGGGGGTGTAGGTGGGGGATGGCAGGCCTAAGTAAGCAAGTCAGTACTTGCATAACCCCTTTGTCTGAAGACCCAGACACACGTTGGAATCAGGCCCTGGTCTTAAAAAGCCACAATCTCTGCTGGTTTTTGTTTTCACCCTCAAATCAGTACCCGTTTCAGACCCAAGCAACCAGGTGAAGTGAGCATGGTTCATCATTGTGCAGGAAAACATCATTCAACGCAAAGAAATCTTCAACAAAGAGAATCTCCTTCATGCGCAGGTGAAGGTGACCAAGAGAAGGTGGAATGGCCTGGAGAAGCTGGCCCAGAATCAGATGCAGTGGGGAGGAGTTATGGATGGCCTGTGCTTAGTGGGGGATGACAGGCCTAAGTAAGCAAGTCAGTACTTGCATAACCCCTTTGTCTGAAGACCCAGACACACGTTGGAATCAGGCCCTGGTCTTAAAAAGCCACAATCTCTGCTGGTTTTTGTTTTCACCCTCAAATCAGTACCCGTTTCAGACCCAAGCAACCAGGTGAAGTGAGCATGGTTCATCATTGTGCAGGAAAACATCATTCAAAGCAAAGAAATCTTCAACAAAGAGAATCTCCTTCATGCGCAGGTGAAGGTGACCAAGATAAGGTGGAATGACCTGGAGAAGTTGGCCCAGAATCAGATGCAGTGGGGAGGACTTATGCATGGCCTGTGCTTAGTGGGGGATGACAGGCCTAAGTAAGCAAGTCAGTACTTGCATAACCCCTTTGTTTGAAGACCCAGACACACGTTGGAGTTCAGGCCCCTTTCATTAGTTTGTACACTCTTGCCATTGAGAGCCCTTGTCCATTCCTGTGCTCAGCTGCCGGTCTGCTATAACCTTAAAGCCACACCCAAGCGCCCACACACGCATTCACGCACGTTGCCAAAGAGCGAGCTACAGCTTTAAAACACACCAAAGAACTCAGACTCATTCTATCGTAACAGTTGTTATGCACTGGTGACGTTGCTACCCCTACTGGTGATCCTGTGCCTTTCTCTCTCCCTGGTGATTTGGTGCCACACCCTGATTAGTTGCTGATGGCCTAATTGCCCCCACCTGCCTTTGGACCAACATTGAGAAGGGAATTCTCATCTGTCGAGTAGACATTGGTGGCTGTCCTACCATTTCAGACAGACTGTTTTATGGCTTAATGTCGGTGTTTCTGTGTTATTGGTGCTGCTTCTTTTTGGTTTCCATGTACCTCAATGTTCATTTTATTATTTTTATGTGCGTTTTGTTTGGTTGAGATAGAGCCAGAAATCTGCAGGGACCACCATTTGTTATCCTCGGAGAAGAAAACTACTATGGGGTTCATTCCAAACATTTTTTTATTTTCAAATCCCGCTGTCTTCTCGTGTCCCCTCCTCTGCTAGCTCCAGAAGGAGGACATGAGCAGAGATCATGGTTGAATTAGCGAGGAATAGGGCAACAGGTTTGGCAGGGGTCGAAACCCTGGCTGGAAGCCAACTCTTCTGCGTTTTTGTTTTCACCCTCAAATCAGTACCTTTCAACCAGCACCAGGTGAAGACGTTCACATTGTGCAGGAAAACTCATTCAAGCAAGAAATCTTCACAAAGATCTCCTTCATGCGCAGGTGACGTGACCAAGAACGGGGATGACCTGGAGAGTGGCCCAAATCAGATGCAGTGGAGTAGACTTATGCATGTGCGTGTGCTATGGGATGAGGCCTAGTAGCAGTCATACTTGCATAACCCTTGTTTGAAGACCCAGACACCATTGAGTTCAGGCCCCTTCATTAGTTGTACACTCTTGCCATTGAGAGCCTTGTCCTTCCTGTGCTCAGCTGCCGGTCTGCTATACTTAAAGCCACACCCAACGCCCAACCCTTCACGCACGTGCCAAAGAGCAGCTACAGCTTTAAAACACCACAGAACTCGACTCATTCTATCGTAACAGTTGTTATGCATGGTGACGTTGTACCCCTACTGGTGATCTTGCCTTTCTCTCTCCCTGGTGATTTGGTGCCACACCCTGATTAGTTGCTGATGGCCTAATTGCCCCACTGCCTTTGGACAACATGAGAAGGGAATTCCAGTCGAGTAGACATTGGTGGCTGTCCTACCTTCAGACAGACTGTTTATGGCTTAACTGTCGGTGGTTTCTGTGTTAATCTGGTGCTGCTTCTTTTATGGTGTTCATGACTCTAATGTTCATTTTTATTATTTTTTTTTTTAATGTGCGCTTTTGTTTTGGTTGCAGATTAGAGCCAGAAATCTGCAGAGGACCCACATTTTGTTATCCTCGGGAGTAAGATAACTACTTAGGGGTTCATCCAAACATTTTTTTATTTTCAAATCCCGCTTTTTTCCTCGTGTCCCTCCTTGCTGCATAGCTCCAGCTATGGGACATGAGCAGGAGATGCATGGTTGAGATATGACGACGGAGGAATAGAGGAACAGGTATTAGGTCAGGGGCTTAACCCGTCCTGGAAAGCCACAAGCTCTTGCGTTTTGTTTTCACCCTCAAATCAGTACCCGTTCAGACCAGCACCAGGTGAGTGAGCATGGTTCATCATGTGCAGGAAAAATCATCAAACAAAAATCTCACAAAGAGATCTCCTTCATGCGCATGCATGGTTGAGATATGACGACGGAGGAATAGAGGGAACAGGTATTAGGTCAGGGGTCTATAACCCTGGTCCTGGAAAGCCACAAGCTCTTCTGCGTTTTTGTTTTCACCCTCAAATCAGTACCCGTTTCAGACCCAAGCAACCAGGTGAAGTGAGCATGGTTCATCATTGTGCAGGAAAACATCATTCAAAGCAAAGAAATCTTCAACAAAGAGAATCTCCTTCATGCGCAGGTGAAGGTGACCAAGATAAGGTGGAATGACCTGGAGAAGTTGGCCCAGAATCAGATGCAGTGGGGAGGACTTATGCATGGCCTGTGCTTAGTGGGGGATGACAGGCCTAAGTAAGCAAGTCAGTACTTGCATAACCCCTTTGTTTGAAGACCCAGACACACGTTGGAGTTCAGGCCCCTTTCATTAGTTTGTACACTCTTGCCATTGAGAGCCCTTGTCCATTCCTGTGCTCAGCTGCCGGTCTGCTATAACCTTAAAGCCACACCCAAGCGCCCACACACGCATTCACGCACGTGCCAAAGAGCGAGCTACAGCTTTAAAACACACCAAAGAACTCAGACTCATTCTATCGTAACAGTTGTTATGCACTGGTGACGTTGCTACCCCTACTGGTGATCCTGTGCCTTCTCTCCCGGTGATTTGGTGCCACACCTGATTAGTTGCTGATGGCCTAATTGCCCACCTGCCTTGGACCGTGTCCCAGAGGGTGTGGCGGCGGCGGCAGCGGAGGCGGAGAGGTAAGTTGGGGGGGAGGGGTAGAAGGGGGGCGCTGGCCCCCCGGAGGAGTGGAGGAGGAACGGTGGGGGTGTTGGAGCAGGGGGGAAGAGAGAGGGGGAGTCTTAGTTTGCTGGCCGGGCCGGCCCCCCTATATATAAAAATTATATAATATAGGGGGGCCGGCCCGGCCAGCCAGCAACTAAGACTCCCCCTCTCTCTTCCCCCTGCTCCAGCACCCCCACCGTTCCTCCTCCACGCCTCCGGGGGGCCAGCGCCACCCTTCTACCCCTCCCCCCCAACTTACCTCTCCGCCGCCGCCGCCACACCCTCTGGGACACCGTCTGGATCTGCTCACGCATCAGGACCTGTGGATGAGAAACAGGGATTAGACAAAGGCACATTGCAGGAGTGGGGCTTGAACCCACAATTTCAGAATTTCAGAATTTCTGAGACCGGCACACTTACCCGCTGAGCCACTGCCGACCTCTGGCTCCAGGGCTGCAGAGGGTAGAAGAACCAGTGAGACCAAAGAGGCCCAAGAAAAACCAAATGGAACACGCGGGATCGAACTCACGAGCTTCGCATTCAAAGACATCGACAGTACCGCTACGCCACCAGTCAGGCAACAGAACCAAGGGTGCTGCATCGGGTAACAGAAGATGAGAACCCAACAACACAAGAATATCTAAAGTAGACGCGAGATTTGAACACCGAAGCTTGGGTTCCAAAGACGGCGACAGTACCATCGCGCCACCCGCAATCGAGCCGAGGCAGAGGCGTTTCAGATGGTAGAGGAAGATGAGAACAGAGAACCGCAAGCGAAAAAGAGGCCAAGAACAAGGCTCGAACCCTGAACGCGCTGCATCGCGAACCGAAGACGGCACCACTAGGCCACGGCGGCCGTTACGCTCGCGCCAGATTTTTAAATATTTTACTGTGCAGAACTGGAGTTCTTCCACAGGCGGGGAAGGTAAGACACTTATTGGACCTTTATAGTAATATAATGCAAACTATGCATTTTCCAAATCCACAGAATTTGACTGTTTTCATTCTTAATAAAGTTACTACACAGAACCCAAATTACAAAGCACACACTTCTCAAAACACAACTAAAACGTACATACAATAAATGTTTCTGAATCATGTTAGAAATAGCCTTAATATTTTTTTAAATGTGGATTTTATTAGGAGCGGTGATATAATATTGAAATAATTTTGAAAAGATTCTTGTTCCGGATTGAAATTTAATTAATCAAATGTGGGGAGTTTGCCAATCCCAATATGATAGAATAAAATGTACATTTATTCAGTTTTTTATTTACTCTGTAAAATATACATAGTAAAGCATTCTGTGACAACCTTTCTGTAAGACAGTGGTTCTCAAACTCAGCTCTGTGTATACTTGTTTTGTTACATTACTTGCTCAGTTAAGGTTGTTGAAAGCAAGGGTTTTAGTTCTTTCACAATTTGCTCCGTAAACTTATTCACATCATGCATAATTTCCTCATTATCATTTGCTTTGTCTTTGAATTCTTCATTATCTACGAAATGGTTAGGTTTAGTGACCATGTGCCCATATTTCCATCAATTAGGAACCTATTGAGTCACTTAATTATTTAATCAGTTTAAAGTATGTTACACCTTTTTATGTAATCGTTTGCAATACAGCATGATTACCACAATGCGAACATGGGATTTTATTCTTCATGGCATGGCATGAATATTTTTGACATAACGTGCCTTAAGATAGTAAACAATCCCTCAAACGTGAAAAGCATATAATTTAAAATAAATGAACATCTTGTTAAAATTCTGGAATTGCAACTGCAGTTTGAACAAAAACCAGCATAAAAGTGACCCCAGGACGGAGTTTGAGAACAACTAGCAACAATCAACTCATATATTTCGCATTTATTCCGGCGGTTACGTAAGGTTGGGGGGTCTTTTAATGTTTCTATTCCAAAACCAAACAACGTATCTTTACTCGTAGAGATCAGGCAAATGAAACCGCACAACTATAAAAACTACAAATCCGAGCACGCCATTTAATTTGACGTTAGGCTCTTACCTATGTGCTGTCGGCCCCGCAATATTACGTTTTCGGCGGAGGGATCGAAGCTTCAGGACAGAAGAGAGGAGAGAAGCAGAGATAGAGAAATTGATGCGGACAGAAAGTACGGGGACGTGGGAACATTTCAAACGATCTGCTTTTGTGCAGACAAATGAAAAATAATTGGAATTACAAAAGTAAAGTGGCTACATAACTGACAGAGGAGACTACTGTTTTATTCCGAAGAGGGGTAAAAAATGTCGTCTCCGAGTCCGGGTAAAAGGCGAATGGATACCGACGTGGTGAAACTGTATCCTTTTCAGAACATAAACAACAGAAACAAAAAATAATCTGCACATTTTGTAACAGAGAAGGCAGTGACAGCTGTTTAACAATCGTAGTGCTAGCGTCTGTAATACACAAATACTATATATTTTGCTGAAATGTGTTCATGAACAATTTATAACGTCTGTAGCTACGGTAGTTGAGGTTATTATGACAACAAAAGTGAAAACTGCTTTTACGGTCACCAAAGATTCCACACAATGGCTGGCCAGCTAGCTAACGTTAACTCAATGAAACATCTGGATAATTTTGTTTTATTTTGCTACTATACTTAGCTGGCAAACCCAGTGCAGCGTAAAACATCATGTAAAGGCTTTGTTATTTGTTTTCCGAGTATAGGCTTAAAACTGGCTAAAGGTGTTGTGGCATCACAAGTGCCTTATCAGCATTGCCAACTCATTTGTGCTATCAACGTATTTGATTTTTATAGATAGCAAGCTTGTTCGTGCACACGCAACTACACAGTTAATAGGCTAAATAATGAAATAAACAGTTAGCTGCATCCGAAATAAACAAACTGTGCACTGTAACAGCAGATTTGAGCTAACTGAGCTAAAGCTGAAGTTCTAAATGTTATGACATGAACTCTATAGTTCACATAAGTTCATTTGTGAGATCCGAAGGCAGTTGGCTAGTTAACGTTAGCTACCAAGCTAGCTCGTGTAACAACAGCAAAACCAAACACGATCTTTAGAGAAAAGCTCAGTGGTGGGATATTTTAAGCTGATAACGTTTTGTTACCATCAGATAGATCATAATGACAAAAACTAATTCTTGCTCACTACCTGAAAAAAGGACACGGAGCATGAATAATTGCATATGGTAACTTCTATTTATCATGTGGGCCGACATCCGACAAACCTTTTTAGCAAGCGATGTGGACGCAAATTCCCCTATTGTTGTTATAACGTAAATGACCTCTCGATATCTGAACATAGTTGTTTAAAGTTGGGTGTGGGCCAACGGTTAAGTTCCTATGGTTAAAGGGAGCCAAGATAACTTGACTATAACTTAACTATAGATCTGACATTTATTGGCGTCACATCGTGTATTTTCAGCAGAGCTGTCACTTTGCTAACTTATGATAAAATATTATGAACGCAAAATCGTTGCTTAGCATTTGCTTACATATGATGGTTTTGTTAGACATTTTATGTTTAAACGTGTATAAAAGGTTACACTTGCTAATGTTCAAGTTACATGGAAGTGTCAGTGAGTTGTTTTCTTTTCGCCCTTTTGCAGCAAAACTAGCATGCCGATTGGCCCTGTTGTTACTACCCGGAAACAGAAGGTGGGACTATATCAGGGGTGTCCAGTCCTATCCGAAATGGCCCGATGTGGGTGCAGGTTTTTGTTTTACACCACTACGACACTGAGTTTTAGCTCGGCTAAAACAAAAAACCTGCACCCACTTCGGCTCTTTTCATACAAGACAGGACACCCTTGGACTAAATGAACATCTGATGGACTTAACAAAGCTTTTTTATTTGAGTAAAAGATTGGTCCAACATCACCGGACTGCAGTAGTACCAGCAATAAGCTCAGATAGCTGTCTTGTTGTGCATAACCTAATTTCTGATATTTAATGTGCAAATTTCACATTATATTTTTCAAAGTATTTACAATGCTGGGCTTATGAAGGGTACATCTCTGCCCAAAAGAAAAAATGAGGCTTTTAGCACAATGTGAAAAAAGGTTCCTTAAAATAAAATTGGTTGGAAATAACAAGCCTGAAAAAGAAAGGTTGGCACTGTTATTGGCACTTTGTGTATCCTTAATGCATTAAAATATACCAAAATGTTGTTCCAGACAGGATTGTGTGTCAATGTTAATGTACAAGTGCTAGACTAAAACAAAAAGGTTTTAACCTTAGCTGGTGTTCAGGGGCACAATTTCAATTAAAGCAGAACTCCTTAACCTCTGCTCAGGATCGAGAGCAAACATGAAGTCACGATCCTGAGTGGACTCAACGAATTTGTAGTAAAGTTTTATGGACCACAAGGAAGTAAGTATAGTTTGTTTATTCATTCATTCATTTATTCATTTAAATAGCCCTTTTTTGTGGTCAATGTTATCTGCATCATCTCTAAAGAGGCTACTAAACAGTGTCTAAAATGGTTACTTTCAGACACAAAATAAACAATTTTTCACAAGACACCATTAGCCAGCTCAAGTGTTTCCAAGTTTCACAGGTACAGCTCAGGTATGCTCAGGTATGCACAGATGCCTCCAATGCCGGAGTTCAAAGGGGTGTCGGTAAACATCTTGATTTGTTTACATACAAGACTATGCAGTTAAATACTGTTGATCATACACCTTTCAGTTCAGCTGGAACACTTTTTTTTTTTACTGTTCTTTTTTATCTGTTTTTTAAAGTATTTGTTCGTGTTGACATTCTCTGGGTAGTAACGTGTTTGTGAGCTTATTTCTGTGATTGTACTCGTCTTTGTTCCTGTGTGAGCATGAATGTGGATGATTCCTGTACTCACCTGCCTTGTTCGCAGTGCATCATGGGATAGTATGCACCTCATTCAGGCTGGCTTGTGCCCTTTGACCCTTTGATGCTCTCCTCTGTCCTTTTAGCTCCGTATGAAGGGGGCGTGTGGAAGGTGCGCGTAGATCTACCGGACAAATACCCTTTCAAATCTCCGTCTATAGGTACTGGCGTGGATTTAAGTTGTGAGAATGTACACCGTTGTGTGTGTGTGTGTGTGTGTGTGTGTTAGCTCTGTGAATTCCACTGTTCTGGACATTCATTCATGGCCACGTATTCATTATGCCTGAGTTGGATTTGTCCCGGCTAACGCCGAACGCTCTCACAGCGTTGCTGTGATATATATATATATATATATATATATATATATATATATATATAATTATTTATATATTTGATTTCATATTTCAAATGTCATATAATTTTATATAATTTCATATAAGTTCATATTATACACTTGAATTTCTTAACAGATCATCATGTTTTTGAAATCACTGAAAGTAGCAATAAGCAGTTTCCCAGTTTTAAATTAATATGATGTTTTCTCTCCTCATTCATCCATGCATTTCACTTAATAAACTGCTTTGTACCTCTCTCTTCCCTTGTAGGATTCATGAATAAAATCTTTCATCCCAACATTGATGAAGCGTAAGTTGAGGTTTACCCTTGTAACAACCATTAGATGGGAAATGTTGTCCCTCTCAGACTTACTCTGATGAACTAATTAACCTCAGAAAGGAGATTTAGAGCACAGGACTGACTCTAACCCAGTCATAGCATATTTAGTCAGGGACTTGATATGACCTGTGAACAGTTGGCATACTTTAACCGTGCATAGAACATGGCGTGGGTTTGACTCATGCCATCTGTTTGTCTCGTCGATCCAAAACATTTGTAATAAAATAATAAATAATAATTTAAAAGCCTATTTTGGCCTTGAATATTTTTACTTGAATCTATTTTCTGTTTTGCATGTTGAGGCCACAGCATGTGAAGCCCTTATTGGGTTAGTGCGAGGGTAATGCCCAAGGGGCCCACACCACGATGGGAGATCAGGAGAGCAGCTTGGGGTATGCTGTGGAACAGGGGGTTCTTTCTGAACGCTGCTCTTGTTTGTTTTCAGGTCAGGAACGGTGTGTCTAGATGTAATCAACCAGACGTGGACGGCGTTGTACGGTGAGTGGATGGGAAGAGGGAGCCTGGTGGTAGACGGGGCTGTGGCGTGGGGTTGTGTGTGTGTGTGTGGGGATGCAAGGGGGTGCAGGGGTGCGGTACGGTTCTGTCTGTGCCCAGCCCAGGATGCCCACACTCTAAGTAACTAGTAAGTAATAATATAACAATATTTAAGTAATCACCATTCATTCATCTTAGATAAGTCAACAGTAACACCGAACAGTGCCACCCAGTGGAAGTCTGCAGTACTGAACTGAAAAAGGGCTGCACAGTGTACACAGGTCTGAAAAGAACTGAAAGGCCTCTGAAGAGTTTAGGGTCCTTAGCGGTGGTGTTGTCAGGTTTTAGATTATGCTTAAAATCACCAATTAACATCCAAGAAATTAGATCAGGTGAAGTTAAAAAATTTTTTAAAAAAACCGCGTACCCATCAGCCCTCCATGACCAGAAACGGGGACCTCTGGTTTAAATACCGACCATATCTTTCACTCTGAACGCTGTCACGGTTTACACACTTTGATGCACACATACGTAGAGTAAATTGTATCACTTTCCTACCTGTTTCCTTTGGCAGATCTTACCAATATTTTTGAGTCGTTCCTGCCTCAGTTGCTGGCGTACCCCAATCCCATAGACCCCCTGAACGGAGACGCTGCGGCCATGTACCTCCACCGGCCTGAGGAGTACAAACAGAAGATTAAAGGTGAGCCGTACTCTGCTCAGCTAACGGTGAATTTAACATATTTCCTTTTTTTTTTAAAAAGGCAGATGACAGGAAGAGGATGTGGTGTGCTGGTTCACCACAGACTACTCTTAAATTATTACTGCCAAGTAATACACCAGGCGTGTGTCCTGTGGTCTTGATAAACCACAGCATGATGCACTCCTCCTGGTGCAGTTCCCTGTGGGAAAAAAAGCTTGCTGCTGCTGCTGTGTTTTGAATGACTGCTTGCGTCTCCTCTCCTCCCCTCCCCTGACAGAGTACATCCAGAAATATGCAACGGAGGAGGCGCTGAAGGAGCAGGAGGAGGGCGCCGGTGACTCCTCCTCGGAGAGCTCCATGTCGGATTTTTCGGAAGACGAGGCGCAGGATATGGAGTTGTAGTGAAACGAGGAGGCCCTTGACCCAGAGACAATACGACTTTCCTAACCCACGAGAAGCAGACTATAATATTCATATTTAAACAAGGCGATTTTTTATTACTAAAAAAAAAAGAAAAAGAAAAAAAAAAGGATTTTTATGGATATAGCGTTTGGTGTGTATCTCATCCCTCTGTCCTGTGTGATCTTCACCACCAGTTCTCAGCCCAAGGCCCATTTCCACTGTTCATGCGGTAGCTGTGTAGCTTGGATGCATGTGACCACTCCCCCTCCCCCCCCCTCCCCGGTCTGAGCCCACTTGTGACTGGACTCTACAACAAAATATGGGCTTTTGTTTGCAGGGCCAAGGAGAGGCACGTCAGTTCTCTTTGTGCCCTAGCTCACCCTAGGAAAATCAAGGATTTTATTGGCAAGTCATGATACAGCTACGGTCCAAAGTTTCAGTTTCCCCTCCTAATTAAGCAATTCACATGGCCTGGATATGTGAAACACTTGTGTGGCAGGTTCACTGATTAATACTGTCTTGCACTTGGCAATTATCATCATTATTTTTAAACTGCTGTTAGTGGGGTTCTTGGTCATGAATTTCATGACACGACGGGTGTACTTAAAGCTATAAAAGAGAGAGGTGGCAGCTCTAACAACCCTGTTTCTATCACACCTGTCTGCTTTCCTGAGAATGGAACTGAAATCTGGCCACGGTTCCTTTGGGTTTACCTACCGGCACACCTTTAGTTAGTTTGTTTTATTAAGTTACAAAAACGTTAAGAGCCACAACCACCATCAACACAGAATCTTCTCTAGTAAATATTAAAACGCCCTCTCCCCCCTCCCATTGAAGTAATTTAATTTGAATGAAAACATACAGCAGTTCCAGATAATGTACCGCTGACAGCAGAATAAGTGTATTTTGGATAGCACACACTGCACTGCACGCTGCCACCAAATATTGGGGGTGTTGAGCCCTGCCCTTTTACCATGTGACACGTCCCCTTCAACGTCAGGGGAGGAGCGGCCATGGAACATGGGATACCAGCACCCGTGGGTTTCCACAAGGTTTTAAAAAAAAAAGAGGAATGGTCAACAGGCCCCTGATGACAGAGCAAACGCGCTCACCGGAACGGAATTGGGAAACCGAAGACGAGCCAGCTGAATCTGTCCTTATTCTTTTCTGTAATTATTATTCATATTTTTTTTTTTGTCTCTGCCAGTTTTTAACATCGAGGGCTTCTATCTGACACTGCATTATGTTACAGAAATGGCGTGGCACAAATTTTTGAAGTATGGTACAAATCGAGATACTCACACTTGTTTCTCTGGAGGCTTTCTGTATACGAAGGCTATTGTTTCAGACAGGAAGTGTAGGCTGTGTACTTACTCTTCACTAGTGGGTGGGGGTGCAGGTCCTAATCCAACTTGCCTCTGGCTTGTGCTACACCAGTGGTAAGTAACCAAACCTGTTCCTAGAGATCTATCGTCCTGTAGGTTTTCACTCCGACCCTAACAAAGCCGCACCTCACTCAACAGCTAGAGATTTCGTTGAGCTGCTAATTAGTAGAATCGGGTGCGCCAAATTAGGGTTGAAATGAAAACCTACAGGTTGGTAGACCACCAGAAACAGGGCTGGTTACCACTGTGCTACACTATAGTAAGTGTTCCGCTCGTGTAGGGGTAGCTGCATTTACTGGACCGTGAATACAACTGAAAATATATTGTTTCTATAACGCATAGAGATGGCTTGTGTGACCTATTTTTGTGCAAATGAAAAGGTAACTTCATTAGATTTGACTTGATCTATTCTATGATTTCCAAAAACATATATATCCAAAGACTCCAAAAGCATGCCCTGTGTATGTTCCCTCATGCAAAACTCCTCATGAGTTGTAAAGATTCTGCTCTCTATTAGTGGACGCAGGTTTGAACATCAGTGTGCTGGATTTATACCCTTATAAGACTTCAACATTGGATTGAGTTTGAATGCTGAGGCCTGAAGTTATACCCACTTGATTTGATCAATAACAAACTGGGACAAAAGCTCCAGTATTCACCAAAAGCCTGTTAAAGGCAACTGGATGTTCCACTCTGGTCTGGATTGGGATGAGAGTGAGGTCGGCTGTGCAGGACGGGTGGTCCTGCACTCCCCACGGTACACCCCCTCAGTGATGGAGCACGCAGAGCCGAAAGGTGTTGGGCTGCACTGTACCTCAAACTCTCCTAAAACTCGAAAGAGTGGCTTTAGTGCGATTCGACCATCGATGGACACCAATAATTAAATACCAGTTTGTGCAGAACGCGCCAGAGGAGAAGAGCAGACTTGAACATTTTCTTCCTTTTTTTAAGTATAGGCAGGATTTTCTGTTTTTGTTCAAATTTAAGCAGTCTTGTATTCTGTGACAAGACAAAAAAAAATTGGAATGTGATGTTGTGCATGCTAAATTGGGAAGCCTGACAGTGCCAAAGGGGAGCAGCTCTACGTTTCGCCCCCCTAGAGGGAGCTGTAGAGCCAGGGCCTGTGGTGATTGGTGTAGTTTGCGGCTGTGAAAAACGGTCCGTTTAGTAACAGCAAATATGGGGGGGGGGGATCTGTGTCATCAACACCGGGTTTCAATTATAACATTTCTGCACCCCCACCCAAGGGTTTTTTTTTTAAAGAAATTTTTAAGTGAATTGACAGGAGGGACACACAAATGCTTTCCACTGGATCTTAAATAAAGAACGTGTAAAAATATGAGACCACGTCTGTTCCACGACCCCCGGAGTAGTTTTGTGAAACTGTCTACATTAAGTATTATTAGCAGCAATGTATGTCCCCCCCCCCCCCCCCCAGTAAACACACACACACACACACACACACACACACACACACAGCACGGCTGAGCCCCTTCTTTGGGCAGCGGGAAGAGAAACTGTCGTCCATCTGGGATGCCCTAGTGACCTGGCTTCCGTGTGTCTGGTGTGGACAGGAGGCTCCAGTGCATTCGCTCTGGTGTTTCTGATTGGCTTCTGGGCCGCGAAGCCGCTGACATCACGTTAGGGGGCGGGGGGTGCAGTGGGCATAACAGCCATTTATTATTTTTGTTTTTTTGGGTTGCTGACAAAATCTGTCTTGGTACCTACTGAGCGATACTTGAAAAGTCAAAAGGGTGCTAATCTGCCCCCAAGTTTTAACAACTTCTCATCCCTCCCCCTTCCCTAAGATTCTCCTTTTCTTTCCATTTATTTGCATTGTGATTTTTGTAGTGGGCAAACTCGTCACTAATGACAAATGCCTCCTATCCACAGGATTATAACCTCTTGAATAGTTCTGTATAAATTAACTGTAATAACTTCCTTTTTTAATAAAAGTATTAAATGTCTACAAATGTGGAGAAGGACGTGTCATATGTTTGGGAGGGCAGTGGGTGATGTGTTGTTCGCACAAAATTTCTGTTTCCTAAATTTTTGGTTTTTTTTGGTGTCCTTTATGACAAATTTTACAGCACACATTAATCAATAACAAATCTGAGCAATATAAACAAAAATTAAACTGAGAAGACTAGAGATACAAAAAATATCCAATAAAATCTCTAGAATTTTTGTTTTATGATACCAATGTAGTATTCTCTATGATATAAATATTTTAGAAACATACAACAGTAAAGCAGCAATGCAATCAGCAGAATTACCTCTTTTTATAAATACTGCAGAGGGAAGTTAGTTTTCTGATACTGGTTTCCTAACAACTGGATTGGTTCCTACCAATATGCCTGAATAGCCACCTCCCATCTACACAAGATCAAGATTTGTCAGAGGCAGTAAATGACTGTCAGCTTATTAGCAAGGCACAACCCTGGAAATTAGACAGTTATCTTGTGTCAGTGTGCACCTAGTCAGGCTCAGAGTACCATAAGAACAGGGATCTGAAGTGCTGGAGCACCACAGTGTCTGCTGGGCCTTTAGATTGTTATAACACTTCAGTGCTTCAAGTCACTGATTGGTTAAACCTTGTTTCCAAGGCACAAAATGGCTGCTGATTGAAAGAAAACTACATTACCTTGCAGACACTGCAGCACTCCT
The DNA here is from genome assembly GCF_018555375.3 of Anguilla rostrata. NCBI lineage: Eukaryota > Metazoa > Chordata > Actinopteri > Anguilliformes > Anguillidae > Anguilla > Anguilla rostrata. The sequence continues at coordinate 9,389,425 of NC_057951.1, read as the reverse complement.
GGACTAGAGATTGACAACATGCTTATGAGCCTAACGAGAGGCTAGAGAAAAATGAAGACTCTCTTGAACTTGCAATATTGTCCACAAGAGGGAGGTAAAACCCCACTGTTCACAGAGTACCGGAGGGTAAGCGTTTGACAAGACCTGGGCTTCAACTTCGACAGACAGGATGATGAACTCTGCTTCTCACTTCGGGGAATCTTTATCTTTACTAACTGAATTTTTTTTCCAACTGCTGATAGTAAAAAAATTACTTTAAAAAACTGGGTAAATGGGAAGTTATGAATCGTTTTTGCCTTTAAAATGAACCTCTTCTTGTAAAAAGAAGCAGATATGATCAGACCACATGTACAGTCACACAGCAGCACAGTCCTACAGCAGCACTGTCCACACCAGCACAGTCCCAGAGCAGCACAGTCCCAGAGCAGCACAATCCCACACCAGCACAGTCCCAGAGCAGCACAGTCACACATCAGCCCAGTCACGAGGCCCCAGGCTCTGGCCCAACAGCTGGGGGAGGCGGGGAAGCCATCCTGAAGGTCTGACCTGCTGCTTTACAGAAACCCGATCTCCTCAATGAAATATTTAGGGCCGGTTTATCCGCAGTGCGCCGGTCCGGTGGGCTGGGCCAAGGCTGCGGGCCCGATGATGTAATGTGAATCTGCAGGCAGCCCCACCGATTGGACACGCTGACACTCAGCCATCATGTGACCTGTCACAATGGGCGCTGAAAACACTAAAATAGCTTTAAGCTTTAAGACAGCAGTCTGCCTCCATTTGTGATGCGCTTTACCAAGACACGATACACATAATACAGACAAGAAATCATACATTTATCCGATGTAAAAACATCCCACATATCCACATATACACATATATAACATTTTTATCCTATTTATATTAAATTAGATAATGAAACTGTTTGGAACGTTTTTAGGATGTTAGGACATTTAAATAAGCGTTAAGTAACTATTAATAATTTTTCGGTAACCGAAGCTCGCCTAGATGCGGGGGGTTCTCATCGGGGTCCCCAGGGGACTGGAGGAGGAGCCCATCTCAGCCGTGTTGGGGGGGGGGGGGCTGCAGGCCAGAAGGAGGCTCGTCCCGCAAACAGCCATTTTCTCACAGACGACGGGGAAGAAGAATTGCACCACGTTACGAAGGCTGTGGGCCATGCATATGAAAATCCCACCCGCTGCATGACCAAAAAACTGCATGTCTGCATGAAACTGCATGAAAACTGAAAAATTTCAATGGAGTTTGCAAATGTGTGAATGTCCTTCTTTTTGAATTTATTAAAAATGTTATTGCCTCAAGCACTTTTTCAGAATTTTCCTGATTGCGCAGTAGTTCCCTTTATCAATAAACATACTTTTTAAAAAAATTGTGCCGTTTGGAGGTGACCCCCCTACATCAGTTTTAGCCCTTAAAAGTCCAGTTGCCTGTCTCCTAGTTTATGTCAACTAAAAGTAATTGAAAACAGCAAAAGCATAAGGCCTAATTTAAAAGTTCTACTTTGCAGTTTTTCTGCTTGTCAGTTTTTTATTACTACCCATCGCTTTTTTAAAGGCAAAAATCAGGTTAATATAATTAATAGAAGCAAGGCCTGATATTGGGCCGTCAATTAATTTAGTGCATTACTGCAGAAATAATACTTGTCTTTTTATTTATTTATATATTTATTTTTAAAATATATAAGGCAAATTAGACAATTCAATAGGCTTTACATAAATGCACTTCTCTTATAACAGGGGCCATCATCTTTCTTATAATCTTATTTATACATCAGAACGTTTAAGTTATTTGTCTATTTAATTTGACACATTTCGATAATTGTTTTATGTATAGTTATTAAATTGGATTTTTAAATCAAATAAATGTATTTTTTTTGCAATAACAGTAACAAAGCGCTTCACGAGCTTCGGGGTGAGCAGATAAGACGCGTCAGCAACTCAAAATTCTAACCTTCGATATGAATCATTATAGTCAGATTTCAATCCATGAATAAAACACACACACGTGCCCGCACTGCAACGTAAAACGAAACCGCAGGACACAATATCGTCGACATAGTTCGATAAGCTATGCTTTAAAATATGAATGCTTATATTTTATATCAACTTAAATGTAGAATATTTAGTGATAATGAATAACATAACTTCCTTAGTAAACGAGCAAGGTGAGAGAAATCCCACTGTCCTACTACAAAATCATTCGTGGTTTGAAAACTAAATAGTGTTATTTTGCCTACACATTTAATTTTGCCATTTAGGGTTTACTGAAAACATTTAATTCAACTTGATACAACGATGTTTTCGTTACGTTTTCGTGGTTTGTAAAATCTTCTTCACTGAACCCGGCAATTCGGCATTTATAACTGTTAACTCCTGGGTGCTGGAATATACAGAATATAGGGTTATGGTTTACATGACATTCATAACATTTCCATAGCTGCTTTAAATATTTCAAAATATTTCTGAAATTTGAAATATTTACCGATATGTCTTTATAGTGTCCATTGCCATTACAAAATAGGAAACGGCTAGAACTAGCCTACTGCAACTTCTTACTCATTTTATAGTATCTAAACTGGTGAATAATTTAAAAATAATATGTAAACCATGATTTATCTTAAAATTTCTTAATAAAAATAAATAATAACAATACTTTTAAATGGTGGTATTTCTTTGCTTCCTCAAAACCAAACAAAACCCAACAAAAAATCGAAACAATCCATTAATAGTGCTCTAACTTAAAAAGATTTTTTTGATTACTAGACGTCCTAACCTGTTGTTTTGATAAATTAATATTAAACAGGTTTGATCAAAAACAATTAGAATCAAATTAGCCACGAGAATAATGATGAATAAATATTAAAACCCTCAGACCCCAATATATCACTATATTTTACTTCCAGTGTTACATTTACATCTACATGTGTCGATATTCCTATAGTTTCCACACATATTTAAAGTATTTTCGTCGCAAACACGACTGAATCACTAAATATTTGCTCTGCTTCTGTTTCCAAATGATTTGTAGGGGATGACATATTTTCTTCCATTTCTTTTTTGTGTGTAACTTTGCATTGCGTTACCAAATAGTAACCTACATCATCTGCGCACCACTTCTGTATACAGAATATATTATGATGTATGCATAATATAGTTCTATATCAATATCGGGGACCCCATCTTGCGATACAAATTAATCTCCGGATTAATTGTGGCAACCCAAATTTGAGGACGCAACAAAGTTGCGCACAAAAATAAAATGGCTCTTTCTTGATCTCATGAACCCGCTGTCAAACCAGTTCACTGATAGGACTGATTACGATCGGCTCGAGAATTATGGTTTTGTTTGCTGTAGTGGGTTAGGCTACTTATTTCACCACGTCTTTCCCACGCGCAAATCCATAACCACATTTTAGTGTTGAGGTATTATTTCGGTCATCCCCGGGACGACAAGGCGACAAATCTAGGATAAACCGTCACCTACGGTCTTCAAGTGTCACAACTCCTCAGCACCACCCCCAGGAGCACATTCTGGTGATTCAAAACATGAATCTCTTCGTGGTGCCCTAAGGCCTAGGTCTGCCAACAAATACAAGATACTTCAAAACAAATGATCCCCAAATGATGGCACCAAGGAAGAAGACACCTGCACACGACAAATGGCAGAATACGGAGGCTATGGGCTACGGTTTTCAAACAGTTTCCACAATGCTGACAATCACAAAGTAATGAGGGGGGAAAGTTTGTCCCAATAGGCAATTGTGCCATGACGTGGTATTATTATTGATGCCAAGTTTTCGGCATCTTTAACATAATTTATTTAGCACGGTCCTATCGCATAACGTCGGAACAAGAGACAGGGTTCTACAGGTACACTTGTATTACACCTGATACCTTTCGAGCAGATGTGAAAGGCTAAACCACACCATCATACGAATTCGGGCGTGTGGGCAGGCCTTCGTGAATATTTCAGATATTCATGAGGATAGCTGAACTTCTGTCGTCTGCCTCATTCAGAGCAGAGCCACGCTTGGATTTCAACTTCTCCAGAAGTTAATCAGGTGGAAACCTATTGGATGGCCTCAAGATGCCCGGAGAAGCTCAGTTTCACGACTGCCTGCTCCCTGTTTTAAAATGTACAGCGCAGACAATGAGCTCTGGTGGATGGATTTCGCCACAGTCATTCGGTCTGAGATCGGGTAATTCGACCTCTGACCAGCTCTGAAAGTATGGGGGTCTTTTTCCAACAAAGGTGTCTCTCTAATTATCAACAGAAGGTAAATGGCCTGGTGTTAACAAGCAGAGAGGAGTATGGGTAGGTCTTGTCTGCATATATTGGAAACGCAGCGCCCGAAATGACAGTTCCCTATGTGCTTCATAGTATGATCTGCACGTGCTTTCTGGTCATATAAAGCCTACCTGCTCAACATTTTTGATGCCTCGCAAAGCAGCAAGTCATTTACGCGACGTCTTCGCCTGTATCCTGAATCGAAGACAATCTTGGGGCTCCTGAATCTCAGGTTGTATGAATTAGCTACTTCTTTTTCTATAGAAATGCGAAAAGCGCAGAATCTTCAGCGCTGAAATTCTCCATTAGATTGGTTTTATTCCTTGATTGCCATTGTGAGAGTCCATACAATTTAAAATCATTCTGAAGATCTAGGCCTCTAGGTGTATGAGTCAGCGGACTGTCAAGTATATACCTACTACTGAATTTAATTAGTATGAAATGTGCTCATTTGATTCGCAGTTTGTGTCTCGCATGATACACTTGATTGCACCGTAGAATGAGTGAATAAACAAAAATAATACGCAGTAATTACATTTACGGCTACGTGCTGTGCATTCGTAGGATTAAAAGTAAAAACTGCATTGCTGGTACATTCCCGAAGGACTAGCCGCAGAGTTCAAATACATTAAATATAGGACTGAGTAGCATGTTCATTATTGGCCATCTGGATACGGCAATTTGATCCCGCAGAAATCTTTATCAGGGTAGAAACTGCAAGCTGAACAATATGTCAGCTCTGTAAAAATCTACTCCAGCGGAGTGGGACGTGAATATATTATTGTTATCATTATTATTATTAGTAGTAGTAGTAGTAGCAGCAGTAGGCCTAGTAGTAGTAGTATTGCAGAATGTTTGCCACGCGCCATGGTAATTAGAAAGAACCAACCATGGTAATAACGTGAGCGAGTGACAAATTTATATTGCCGTTGGATTCGGTTTTCTCTGTCTCTTTTTTATTTAAATAATGATATAGTTTAAAATCAAAATAATAATTATATTAAAATATAAATACATATAAACACATTTTAGCATATGGTTGCCCTTGTACATGTCCCCCGCTTCCACTTCCCTTCAGCTCGCGCAGCAGACAGAGTCTCTTTGTCTGTTCACGAGGCAGGTAAACATCTGTGTCGTCCTCCATCACACAGACATGCTATAGAGGTCTGACTGAAAGCATGTCCTTAATTTACTATTTACAGAATTACTGCCCATTACAAATGTGTTGACATGCATTTGATTAATTTGTATTTCCCAATAACATATTGTGGTGCTATGTTGGACACTACTGAAAATTGAGATAGGCCTTCCTTACAAACAGAAATGGAACTACATGATGAATATGAAGCATTCTGCTGGAATAAATAAAATCAAAAAGATAGGCCACACGTTTGAAGTTACAAACCAAACCAGGTATTACCAACTTGGTAAGGACATGTATGTCTTAATTTTATTTTATTTTATTTATTTATTTATTTTTTTAATTTTAATTGTCAGACTGGGAATACGGGGTGTGAAATAGGGTTATTCGTCTTAGGATAAGTTAGCAAGAAATCGTTCTATGTTGCGGTGTAAAATAAATTCATCAGAAAAGCAGATGGCCGTCTGCCAGCTGCCTTCGTAGCGATCAGTCTGCCAGGAGCACGAGAACAGAGCGCTTTACATGGCCAGGCCTCCATGTGCTCCACCTTAAAAAGAAAGAACCCCCACCCCCCACCCCACCTGAGCCAGTGACATAGCAAAATGAGGGAGACAGGGGCCGTATTAGTGCATCGCCACTGGGTAAGATGCTTACAAACTAATTATCTTTCCAAAGGCAAATCCCTGCCTTCCCAACCTAAACAGACAGAGCTGGGCGGGGACAGTGGAAGAAATGGTTTGTCCAGGAGAGGGGGAAAAATCGGGGTGTTTTATGCACCTTTGATACTCCTATAGGTGCAACGGGAGAGGCCCCGGCTGAAGCTGTCTGCAGGTAAACGCGAACGCGGGAGTGGAGGGAAAGACGCGTACGCGGGTAGAAAAATCAGTGAGCTAAATTGTCATTTGATATCCAGGAAGTTGGCAACGCAGTCTTGATTTCTTTGTCTCATTGAGGTTCTCTGGTTTTGCTACTAGTTGCTTCGATAGTTATGCGGTGTTAACTGGCGGAGGCGGGACGAATCGAGATGCAGTATTTACATTCGGAGAATCCGCTCACTCGCTTGTGATTGTTTTTTTGGCAGACCTACAGATTGCGTTCTTTGCGTTCGGCTGCGAGGAGGTCAGAGTATTCAGACGCAAAGGAGCATGCGGAACTGTGCAGGCCAGAGTCTCAGTTTATACACTTGTTTCGGGACAGTATTTCTAAGATGTATTACCTAAATTCTTTCAGCGGTTTCTACTCTCAGCGCAAGCTTTTCTTAAGCGAGCGTCGTGTATATTTCCCTTGTGAAATTGTCTGTGGCGTGTCAATTCGCCTTTAGCAGGTAAGTTATTTTAATTTGTAATGTAGAATAGGAAAACTTTATTTAAAAAATGTCAGAATGTAACCCAAGGGCATACATTAAGAAAACGAAAATAATGCAATGTTATAAAATGTTGATTTTCATTCAATAAAATATGCAGAATATAATCCTATAATCCTTTAAAACCATTTACTAACTATTACTATAGACGAGTCTATTTATTTAAAATTATGAATAAAAAAAACTTCGAAATGGCAATGTCTACAATACAAAGCGTCTTTTGTGATATAACGTCTCCAAAAAGGAGCATTATTGTCATTACGGGAGAACTTTGTGTGAAGATTTACGAAAATACAATAGGGTAATATCCCTTTGTAAAATTTTCCCTCTCTTGTTTGATTTCTATTATCATTATTCAGAAATTCGTTTTTAAATGAACAGATTGTCGCAAATTATCGTTCGTTAAGTGTATAGTTATTTAAGCTACCTTATATTCTATATGCATGAGCCGGCTTTTAGATTATGCTAAATGTACCAAAGTATGAATTATATCCAATGCCGTCTATTGGTCTGGCAAAATTTATACTGCAAACTGAATTGCTTGCATTGAAAAATGCCATTTAAAGTGCCGTTTATCTTGCGTTTACATGCTGATCCCTTAACTACATAGAAATTACACAAATATAAAATGTTAATTTGAAGCAGACTTTTACAGAATTAATCCTATACCTATAGTTATATTACTCATTTGAACTCATTTCCTAAGGAGAATTTTCAAATCGCTCCCAAAATATCTCAAGTCGGAGGACTGTGCTGCAGACTCCATAATCACGGGCAAATGCGATTTGTCCAATGGGCTTTGCTGTTGTCATCGTGGCAAATATAAAGACAGGCCACTGGAACAGATTTGGAGCATCAAGGGACGCAGTACAGACTGTTTTTTTGCGCTGGTTATGGCGATTATTAAACTCACGCATATTTGGGAAGATTGTTTAACTCGAACAAAACAGAATGAACTGGGTAAATGTTTTCACTGATTTTTGATACTTCGTTTATGTTTGCATAGGTCTATATTTATGTTCTCAGTCTTGTGTAACAGTAGACTTTGGTAGACTGATTTTGACTATTAAAGAAACAATACCATTGTTGTATCGGTCTCCCTGCAGAGCCAGTAATAATATCAAAGTCTAGAGCGATGGAGATCACTGCTATTATAGAGCATATTAAAATGAAAGGTAGCCTCAAAAAGCCATAAATTAATAAAGTAAATTATAGATTTTTAATTTCTTGTTCAACACGTCATTATTTTACATGCAGTGCCATTAGTTATCTTTCTTTCCTAATGGGTGGTACTCTAACACTGATTGCCTTTGAGCATTTCAAAAGATGTATATTTAAAAAAAAAAACTCAAATATTTTCATGAGATATTTAGTTTGCGCACCATATTGGCAACGGAATTACTGGAATCTCTTCCATTTGGGGAGTTATTACTCCTTCACCACGGGGAAAAATACTAGGCGTACAATTCTGGCCCGACGACGGTTCTCCTAGCCGGCTTTTTAAAAAGTATTGATTTCTCCCGGAAATGGATGGAGTCGTCCTGCTCGGGGAGCCATTTGGGGCGTCTCAGAATCACTTAGAACATCATTTCAGAGCTGGGATCAATGCGCGGGCCCAGTCCACTGCGGAGCCTGAGGGGGGCGAGGAAGCTAATGGCCGCTCCCCCAGTCCACCAAGGCAGGGGCTGGGACGGGACGGGCCGGGCGGGGAGGGAGGCGTGCGTGTACCGCTACCGAGCAGTCAAGAGCAGATGGCGCAAGAGAGAGAGATTAATCTGCAATTTCAATGAGGGAAAATAGGTATATTTAACGGCCGTATAATCAGGGTCTGTGTATACGGACTGTAATCGGGGTCTGTGTATATGGACTGTAATCGGGGTCTGTGTATATGGACTGTAATCGGGGTCTGTGTATATGGACTGTAATCGGGGTCTGTGTATATGGACTGTAATCGGGGTCTGTGTATATGGACTGTAATCGGGGTCTGTGTATACGGACTGTAATTGGCATACTGTATTTGTGGGGCCTCCTGTATCCCTGCCGGCTCTGAGGGCCGGTTTCAGGCTGGCTGTGTACGGAAAACAAGATGGCGGCTTTTTTGAGGGTGGGTTTGTCCTCCGTGTCCGTGCCCCGGACTCTCCCTACAGTGGTGCAGTCAGGGCTCCGCACGGCAGAAGTGTCCCGATAGACCGACGCTGCTACAGGTTCAGGTTCGCTTGCATCCATAGGCTCTTAAATGGATACGCATCACGTGCGGTCTGTCCAATACCGCCAACTGCGCCGCTTACAAGAGGCAATGGGGTGGGCGCAAGCCAGAAACCTGCCCCATTGGGTCCTGGGAAATGAGAATGTACCTTTCACCCAGATAGAGAAGCCACTGCCAAGCAGACAGTGGCCTTGTCAGGTCTGTTGGACAGGACAGGGCTGCACTAAGTGAGGGAGATGTTCCATGGAGAAAGGAAGGGCACACCCCCTCCCCCCCACTCTCCATCCTCCTCCCTCCTTACATAAATGCAATGTGCTGCACTAGAGGGCAAACAGTATGCGGACCTTTTGCTAAATATAATGAAAATATATTTCACAGTAATGTATTTTTAAAAAATACTACATTTCAATATCTGACAGCAATGTGAAATTGTACATTTGCCGTTATTTTGTGAAGATCTGTAATATATTTACTCATCTTGAAAATATATGCAGTATTTCAATATATTGCAGTATGATCTTTCAATACTGCAGCATGTTCTCTTAGGGCAGTACTGTTTCGTCAGCGAAATTTTGGAGTACTGACGCATCTCAATGTTTTTCTTCCGTGCCTGGGGCAGAGTGAATTCCTTTACCAGATGAGATTAGGTGAGGGAGACTTAAATTGGTGTAGAACAGGTCAGATCTAATAAGGTCTACACGCATGGGGACAAGACAACAAACTCTGAGTGGCCCGCATGAGAACAGTACAATGTGGCAAACGGGCATTTCTCTAAAGCTCAGATTTGAATGCTGCATTATGGTCCTTTCAATGCCCTTCTGCAATAACCCGCGCTGGGCGAGAGGAGACACTGCTGGAGAATGACAGAGATGCTGCAGTGGGGCTGTAGTCCTTTCTAGCGTCAGCTGCACAACTTCAGCTACCTTCTAATGACGTCTGGCATCGTGTGTGCGCGTGCGTGTGTTTGTGCGTTTCTGCGCTTCTGCGTCTCGACAGTGCAGTACAACCGACAACAGGAACGGTGACACCCCCAGAGCAGAGCAACGGGGAAAATGATGTCGTTTTTCCAGCCATTAAGTGCTATAAATACCACTGAATCGGAGCCCCATTGGGCACAGCGGTTGGGATACACACTCGCATCGCGGGTCATATCTAGGAGACCGCAAGCACTGACGCAAAGCTGAGGCCGATGTGCTGATGCACGCTGCGGAGTTTACATCACCGTTTACTGCGGCTGACTGAAAAGACTGAGAGTCGAGCCGTCCAGGGGTTACTGCCATCCATGCAAGAGACAGTCAGTGAGCTACAACCCCAGCCTCTGCTGAGAACTACAAGCAGATGAAGTTCAATCTCAAGGAATTTATAACTAACATAAACTCCCGCAGTGCAGTCCCAAACTAATGATCTTTTTTTACTCCTTACTGCATGTGCAGACAACAGTATGCTGAACCAGCGCAAATCTAAAATGTTTAATCCAGAGAAATAGGCCACAAACAAAAGGCAGTAAACAACAAGCAAGGTGATGCTGTGCTAAGCTGTCATTTGGACAGGTGTGCATGCACCTTAGGAGACAAATTGTGTCTCTCTGGAATCGGTCCACACAGTAACCATAGAGATCTCATTCAGATGGCGATGCCACAAGAAAGAAGACATAGGGCCTTTTACCAAAAGCTCAAAAGAAATTTTTACCTCTTGATTTTGACCTTGAATGTGGTCATTGAACGCAGTCATATTCAGATGACAGCTTGGTGGCAAATGTCTTCCAATGGTTTTCTTAATGTGTAGAGAGCAAAGGGGGGGAAATCGCAATAAATGTATGAATATTTGCAGAAATATATATCAATAACCTCCTTTCATAAGTCACTGCCTTTCAATAATGCACTGTCATTTTCCTTTAACTACAAAGATAGCAGATCAAGTGCACAGTAAGGCAGTTCAGAATTAGGTTCTTCATGTGTACTAAGTCAACATGGTCTGATTCAAGCATTTCAAAGGTAACAATCCCCCCTCCCCCCAAATCTCTGCTCACAGGGCTTCTCTCCTTTGAGCTGTGTCACCTGTGTCAGGTGGTAACACACCAGGAGACTCCCACCCCCCCCCCCCCACAGTTCCCTCTATGTGTGTTCCACCTGTGTGGTCTGTTTGGGTGGGTGGGGTCAGAGAGGTGTGGTAAAGACTCCTGTTCTGTGTATGGCACTGGTAGAATTCACTGTGAAACCGCACCATCAGTGAATTACCATAGAGCCATAAACAGAGCAGAGAAAGAACCGCTAGGATACACCGTCTTTCAAATCCATCCCACCCCCCCCCCCCCAGCTTTTTGTAGGGAGGGGGAAATATGCGCTAGGATTCAGATGCCTTGGTCCCAGGAAGTCATAAGTGCATAAGCCGTAGCCTCTAGCAGTTCCGTTGCAGTTGACGAGTACAGAGGCCGAGCCCATTTTTGTCCTTGCCCATTTTGGCACTAGCACATTTTTGCTTCTGTATAAATCTGTTGAGCAATTATGTGTGGTGCCAATATAGGAGAAGACATACATGCATCGCTTTTCTGTCATCTGGTTTACATTGCACTTCTAAAAAAAAAAAATTATATTTATCTTTAGGGCTTCATTATACTTGAAAATGACTACAGTGAAACTGTGCAGGCACAATGTAAGCAAATAATCACACTGCATGTGAGCCTTCTTCCAGATTTGGAAGATAAATGCCTGGCAGGAGTAATGCTCTCACAGTCTGATGTTCAGCGCTGCAAAGTGAATCAGCCAGCCAGCACCATCAGGTAACAGGATGTGCAGCTGGTTGGGTATTAATAATAATCGATTCCTGATGGACTCATCACTCACAAAAGTTGTTTATCCCCTGAACTAATGTTATAATAACGCTGACGTCTAAATGCGTGCTGTAAGGTACTACTGCTGTTTGGAAACATCACTTATTTTTTAAAAACTTGATAAAACTGTCTATGTTATGCAAGGGAGAGAGTAGAAATGAACAGCTCTCACTAATTGTACTCCAATTCTGTCAGGGGCTTACTGTACTACACAAACTACCTACCACTTTCTCTTCAGTCATGTGTAGTGAGTGATTCCCCATAATTTATTTTTACTGCGTTTAGACAAATCAACAGAAGGATAGACCAGATTGATCCCCCTTGACCTCTGTCCCCTACTCTAGTTCAGTACAGGTCATTTTCTAAATTTAGATTTCAGTCTAGAGTAACCAGAGCCTCTGATGGAAAGAGGAAGCTGATGCTGGATCATGCTTAACAGACACTGCACAGCTTGAATTATACATCATTTTATTTTTATTTTTATTTTAAGTTTTCCTTACAGCTAAAAGCACTGAATAGGCAAATGCCAGTGGCCAATATAAAACCACGTTAAGAATGTATATAATGAACATATATATTAAATATGCAGTCGTTCAACTATCTCAAGATACTGAATTATTTTCTACATTATCTGATGCAGTCGGTCTTTGACAACTACCCTGCAGAAGACTTCCCATAAAAACTCAAGGAAAAACAGGGGCCATGTACAGAAGAAAATGACCGTTGCAACTCATACTGAATAAAATATACCACCTGTGTATAACCTCCGTCTCACTGGCGCTACAAAAAAAAATCTATATACCCATGTGCATGAGATGCTTTAGACCTGTTAGGACTGAATTGTGCGCTCCCTGTTGGAAGATTCCTGGATGGACTGTCTGGCTACCCTGTGGTGTTTGGCAATGGTAGAACTCACACTGGTGAGGTAGAAGGATCCGGTGGTTCTAGACTTGCCAACTACCACGGGAGAGTCTCAGCCACCTCCCAGGATTTGGGCTCCCCCCCCCCATCCCACCCAGAGACCAACATGTGGGCGGAGCCTGTGATGAGCCCCCCGAGTGAGTGGCTGCGGGGGTCTGCAGATTGGGGTGAGACAGGAAGTCCCCATGCAGCCCCCTCAGTCTCAGAGCTTCAGATTTGGGTCCCCCTCCCGCAGGTACGCCCTGCCGAGGGACCGCCCTGCTCTTCACAGGCTCAGCTTCTCCCCCTTTCTGTGGTTTTCCAAAAAAAAAAAATCAGGCTTCCAGTCTTAATTCCGAGTTTGCTTGTGCTCAGTATGGGGGATCATGCTAACTTCTCCCGTTTTAGCAAACAAAATGTGTGACAGTTGACAGAGACTGCCGGCAAATTAAGGAAAGGGAAGCACTTGGGGGTTTGATGACTGCTTCAACATTTATCTTCCTTTTTTTTCCCTTTGCAAAATAAGTTGCTAGATGCCAAGACTGGAGTAAAAACCATAAAACTGTACATGCACTCAGTGAGAGAGATACCAAGCACGGCTAAGCCACAGAGGCACAGCCCACAAAACATTTTAAAATGGAGCCCAGGTTTGCCCGATCTTTTGTTACGAAGCTAACTGGGGGGTACCACCTCTATGTCCAAGTGATAACTAGCCAGCCATACGGCGGCATCTTTCACTCCTCGTCGGAGGAGAAACTCAGACCTGACGGGAAGAAGTGCCAGTCGCTTTTGTCTGAGCGAAGCGCAAACCGTTAGCAGCCTGTGCTATAACGGGCAGGTGGGCGGGGGGTGAGGAGACTTAATGTAGCCGAGCAGAGGCTCTGTGGATTAATACCACATTATCTGCTCTTACTCAAATCTGTGCCGCGCGCTGCACTGCGGCTAATATGATTTGTATTGTCATTAATTTGTCTGGGGCGGAATTTGATCGGGCCCGTACGTCATGGCACGTCCCACGCGGAATTTCAGCGGCGAAGGCACAGCTGAAGGCCCACTACAGAGGGCGAAATGGGGAGAGACAAAAAAAAAAAAAAAAAGAACACTGGCTTTTTGAGAACCCCATATCAATTACATTGTTTTTTTAAAAAACTTCTAGAGTATTTAAGAAAACCAAAAAAAAAAAAAAAACGTATTTTCAAGTTTACCATTTCATTATGGCAAGTAAAAGAACTCCTATTGCCAGTAAATGATGTCACTGAATAAAAATAGTTTTTTTCCCCCCACTAACCGTACGGGAACGCATTGCAGTGGTGATGCCCTGTCCCCTTTTTGTCAACAACGCCCGCCTTGCGCTGTTTTATTCTGCAAATCGTATGCCAGCATGCAAATCAATCTATTCAAAAGGAGGACACAGATTTAGATTCCCTGTGGAGCACATCTCCATTCCACCGCAGTACTGCCAATGCCTGTAGCCGTTTGAAGCACGAGCATCTCTTTATTTTTAAACCGTAAACCAAGATTTTACAATTAAATCAACAGCTCAGATTTGTAGCAAGTAGCGATATATTCGGCTTCCCAGCTCTGATTGCTTTCAACATTAAAATTTTTTTAATAATATACACTTTTGTCAGAGCGGTCGGTGCTTTGCCCAGAGAATAAAGATTAATCCACAGAAGATGGATTAGTGGTCGTTGTGGTGGATTGTAATTGCAGAATACATACAGTATACAGCAAAAACAAAACAGAGTTCTCAACTGACCTGCCTGGTTTAAAAAAAAAAAAAACCCAAAAAAACCCCACATCTATCAGAACATGTTTTTCCCCAAAAACAACGTGTTCTATTGTGGTTCTCCTGCCTACCATGTCTTTCATGTCTGTCGTGTGCAGCAATAGTCAATTCAAAGCAAAGCGTTTCCACAGCACATAGTTCATTGTACACATTTGCACATACAGCACACGTCGGCCCGGTGGATGCTGTGTAGTGTCATTAGGACATGTTCAAAGCCTCCGTTGTGTGGGTATAAATGTGTGTGTGTGTGTGTGTGTGGGGGGGGGGGGGGGTCTGATTTCCCGCGGCCCTGACCCCGGTGCTGGGGGAGGGAAAACAGGGATTAGTCCACGTGCTCCAGCGAGCAGGAGGAGGGCCCTGGCGGGGGTGTGGGGGTGCGGGCCGCGGCTCTGGCATTAAGAAACGATTAGTAGAGATTAAAGCTCCGCTCCAGTGTCCGCGGCAACAAGAAAGAGGCCCGACGCCCGGCCAGCACCGTGCTCCTGGCACTGTAAGAATCGATAACCCCCCCACCATCCGAACCACCCCACCCACCCTGGTCTACGCTCCGCACACTTTCACCCTCCGGTGCCACCCCCCACTACCTGTGATTGACTGGCCGACTGACTGAAACTTGGACCCTTGAACCTCAGTGCAGCACCCGGTCATCTGCCAGGTGCCACTCACTAGAAGTCTGCAGCGCCATTAGCTGATTAAACCTGCTTCATACCCAACCTGAGCCTGTGTACTAGACTGCCACCGCCACCGCCACCCCGACACCAAGCACTGAGCCGACACCGATGCACACGCAGTCGATTTGGGGAATCTACAACATAGTCGGTCACAAAATGTCAAACGTGTCACAAAAGTGTTTTCAAAATGTCAGACATTTCTGTAAAAACAGGAAAAGAAAAAAAAAAACACCATCAATTGATTCCAAGAGGCAGAGAAAATACTTTGTACGAGATCTGAAATGTACTAGCCACCTTGACATGGAGTATAAAGTACACAGTATGAAGGAACAGTCATCACATAAATATCACCAGTCATTATCATCTCAATTAATACTTTTATATAATAGTTTACATAATGGCTTCCTGTGAGTCTTGAAAAACATAGTAAGATTATTTAACAGATTTTAAAGGAAAATGTAGACCAACACCCAAGTACGTAAGAGCTATACTTTTTCCCCAAACGAGCCTAGTCTTTAACTCAAATCATCAGCTGCTGGTATTCTGCAAACCTAAACACAACATACATCGGTACAGCTCTTTTGCATTCGTGTTGTTCCTAGTTTACCGTGTCCATACTCTCAGTGGTTTGGATGAAATGTGGATGGGCACTGCGTAAGCAGGATGAAGAGGAAGGTGGCTGTGCCTTTTTGGCTTCACCCATACGAGGTCAGATTAGCCACTGCCTCTTTGAGGTAGCAGGCGACGCCATGCGCTGGCGTGGGGATTCTCAGGGAGAGCGCTAACGTCGCTAATCTGAAGCCACCGAGTGACGCACACGTGGAAAACGCTTGCCGTGCTAACTGGAAGCGCAGCGTGCTTACACGCCCGCTCTGTTGACTCTCTGAACTAAGCCAAGCGGAGGGTTTTCCTCTCAAACGCAGGGCCCTGGGTCACACGTGACTAAGAGCTGCATCCAAACCAGTTTTGAGAAAAGAAAAAAAAAAAAACCACTATCTTTCCCTTACCAGTTCTGTTGGCATTGCCAAGCAGCAGTTGATAGTGTGGAATGCATGAAGTTAGCACAGTTTAGAAATATTACTCATCTTAATTCATAATGTGGCACACTGTCTGGTTGACAAGATCAGTAAGGAATAAATTGTGGGCACCAGAACTATAGCAAGAACTCTTTTTGTGAGCCGGTGAAGGGGATATGAGAGGTGACCATGGAAACAAGTTTACTACCCTACCTGTGGGTGTGTAACTGCACTGTTTAATATTCAAATGTGCCACGGACCATCATAAGGTCATCAATTAAGAGAACAGTCTTACCTTCTGAAGGCAGGACCAGGCTTGTTATTCTGCTGAACTTGTGTACAGTATTTTTTCTTGGCCTGTGCCACTTCTGCTTAATATTCAGGATTCCCCACAGCCATATTTGCAGGTAGTCGTCTACATAAAAATAAAAAGCAACGCATTATACAATGTCAATTGCATTCTATAGCTGCTATAAGGCTCAAAATACGTTTCAACAGCGACATATGCTAGTCAAGGAAACGTACCTTATGTCATTTCATTTGTGTTTGACGGCTATAAAGTTCGGTGAAAAAACATATATTCATTAAAAAATAATTATTGTAAAAATTACTGGTTAAAACCGTTGGTAAAATTCCTTCACTTACAAGGCAGCTAGCAGGGAAGCTGTTTGGCAATTTCTTCGCTCGCTTTTGAATTTTTTTTTATTTTTACCAAGTTAAGGTTAACTTAATGAAAACTTCTGGCCAAATAAAGCAAGCTAAATATATTCAGTTTGTCCACATAACTAGCCAATTTACAAACTCCAAGTTTTGTAAAATAACATTAACATTAGCTACGTAGCTGTGAAATTGTTTGAAGTGCCAGAATTGCGTAAAAAACACATACCAGTCGCGTACTCGCGAGGCGCACGAGCCTTTCTGCGAAGACCACCTTCAAGTCAACTTGAGCCGGCCACCGCCGAGACTGATTTCCTAAAGGCAAAACTAGCGTTAGGCCTTGTTTATTTATCTATTTATTTATGATCATGAAATTGGTTAATTATTGTGGAGTGCGTTGCCGGAGTTGAGCAACTGAGTCCAACTCGCGAGCCATTTGAAAGTAAATTAACATACTTCTTACTAAACTGACCAATAATAATTTACAGGATCGTCTGCTTGGCAATCAAGATAATTTCCTCGATGACGTGGTGTAACCTATTCGTTTATTACTGGCTCAGATAAGCACTTAACACAAACACTGGTGTCAAACCCAAGGCGTTTGAAAGATGTGCTTTTATAGCTACATTTGTACTTTTTCTTTAAAAATGCAGCCCTCGGTGACAGTAACTTCTAGAAGAAGAGAATATGGACATTTCTCTGGCGTTAGTGGCTGCTCTGTCTTTCAGTAGTCTAATGCTGTTAAAATGTCACTTCAACAGCCTCTTGAAATGGATGGGGAAGCACTTGGTGTGGCCAAAGATAGGCTTTCCAGAGTGGGCAGGGGGTTCATACTAGTGTACAAAATTTGTCCCAACTTGGGGGAGGGGGTACCGATGTCCACTCGTTTAAATGTGGTGTTAATACCCGCTAATCAGCTTTATTGTTCAAACACAGCCCTCAGGCCTGTCCATTCTCCTAATTGGGGACAGGGCCCGGTTGCAACGGTACGGTGGCCGACAGCTGGCACGGCGATTAGAGGGGAGTGATAATGGAGAGGAGAAAAGCTCTTTAAGGGGACCGCCAGCCGCCAGCCCCCAACTCCTCCCCACCTCCCACACACTGTG
This sequence comes from Anguilla rostrata, assembly GCF_018555375.3. Lineage (NCBI taxonomy): Eukaryota > Metazoa > Chordata > Actinopteri > Anguilliformes > Anguillidae > Anguilla > Anguilla rostrata. The sequence goes on along the minus strand of NC_057951.1, from coordinate 9,371,444 downwards.
GGGAGTGGAAACACCCCACCACCAGCAGAGAGGGAAGCCCTTCAGGGTCAGTAGGTGCAGTAGGGTCCAAGGAAGCTACTGTGACATCACAAACAGTGGACATCGGGTGCCTGTGATTGGGTGCCTGCAATCTTATCCATGATGTCACTGGGGCGGTAGGTGCTCTCCTTACACGGCCCACATTCAAAGCTGGTTCACATCCCCAGCTTACACATCCCGTCCCATTCCCAGAGTCTTCATCGCACTGTGTGCATGATTTTCGGACTGCTGGGCATGGACCCCGAAGAGGGGCACTGCCCCACCGCTCAGGCCCCCCATGTGGATTAGGGGAACAGGCAGAGGGGCAGGAGCGCTGACACAAGTCTACAGAATTTATTTACTTGCCATCTGTCCCACAAGCGCCAAGTAGATTACAGCATACCAGCTCAGGCACTCATAGCTCCTAATAAAAGCGCTGTTAGAATTATCTAGTATTTATACACAAACTGCTGTTTGCCACATGAGCAGAAATCTGTTCAGTTACAGGTGACAAGACAGAGGGTCAAAAATGGTTACAAGGGGGTAACTGCAGCATGGACATCTTCCTCTCACAGTCCCCCCCACCCCCTCCTCCACCCCCACCTCACCCAAATCCAGCTCCAGGATTATAATAATCTGGGGCACGGTGTATTTTTAGATCTCTTCCACTGGCAGCCGGGACACAGGGCTGGGATGTGAGCGCTGACAGCGCGTCATGTGACCAAGAGAAAACCTGTGCTAGGCATGCCCGCGTTCCCCTGCGCGGGCCTCCAGACCCGTTACACAAGGCACTGCCCAGGACCCCACCCGTACCCCTGCCCACTCCGACGCTGACGGCACCCGGTCGAAACCGCCCTGGAAGTGCAGGGTTGTACATCTTCAGTTCTCTCTCGGGTTTCAGCAAGGTCACTCTGAGGTGAACCGCACGGCGGGCCCTTCGTTGACCAGCTGCTGCACACTGCCACCTAGTGGAGAGAATGATGTCCCACTAGGAATACCTTCAAACCGGACCTACGGATGAGGTGTGCCTGTTACGGCTCTCGAAGGACAGGTGAGGGGTCACGCAGGTACTCAGTGAGTGGCAGGTGAAACACAAAGGGACACATTCAAAAAGCCCAAGCCTGAGAACGGAGTCCTAATTGTGCCTTGAGGCAGTCAGCGAGCTGATTGCAGGGGGAGGGGGCAGGGCTATAAGCTGCTTTTCTGCCATGTCCTGCTGTGGGGATCTGTCATGTGACACGTCCTCACTGTGATGTCAGCACCCACACCCGGAAGGAAGGGTCTGAGTGACAGACTAAACCAGGCAGGGCAGACCAATAAGTCAGGGAACTTCCTTCTTGTCATTTACGCATTCAGTGGAAAAGCACCCAAAGAAGAAAGCGTATATTATTTTTCTAACTGGTTTTGAGGAAACTACTATGATCTTGCCACCAGGGACATTTAATTACTGAAATACACTGACCTGCCTTTAAACCACGTCAATGGGCTAATACTGACATCTGATGAAGATAGACGGAACATATTGTAAACATTTATAGCATGTAGTATTGTATCAGCCTATGCTGTCACACAACCTCCACTTCAAAGGTGAATTTCCATTCTCATGACCAAATTAAGTCCAGTTAGTCAGCAAAACGCTCCACGTAAACAGACACAGTCCGTTCCTGTTTCTGCGCAGAAGCAGTATGGTGCTGCGCTCTGGGTTCATTTGACCTCACCTGTTGACCTTCACTCAGCATTGCTGACCTTCAGAGAGAGCAGAAGAGGTCTAATGTCACGTGTGTTACGCAGATGTGAGGAAGGGATGGGGGGGGGGGGGCGGTGATCAAAGCACTACCCACGGTCCTCCCGGGAACAGCGGCCACGTGGGACGCACAGGTGAGCTGAAATAACAAGGCCCTGGGGTGGGGGGTGGGGTCTTGCAGTTTGGCGGGGCTGTGGTTATGAGGAGCATCTCCAGGGCTGGGATGGCGGGGGGAGTGTTGTGGAAACGGAGCTCAGGTGAGAGAGTATCTGCACATCGTACAGCACGGCCTGAACCCAGGGCTGCCCTCATCTCTCAAACACTATTTTTTTTTTTACTTTACAGTTTCAAAACAGATCAACAGCTGTCTAGATAACCAGAAGCATTTCTGAACTTATTTTGTCTGGAAATACTGGCTATGCTTTGCATTCTTGAGAACACTTGGAGACTAGCACACTCAGGCACTTGTTTACATCTCTGTAAAATGCTGATTAAGTCGAACCTGCCTCGGCATCTTGCAGCCTGTGCCTGTACCCCCCCCACCCCACGCTGTGTACAGTACCTGTTCAGCGCCATGGCAACTCTCTCGGCTGTATCTCTCGGGTTGCTGCTACCACTGCATCAGCTAATAAGGGTCTTCACTAATAATGGGTCTTCACTCAGAAGTCAGAGGAGTCTGGATGGTCAAATCTCCACCATGTAAGATGGGCCCAGCTCTGATCCACCTGGCCAGCATGAGGGACCAACTGCAGACCAGGGAAGGGGGAGGGGGGCATTTCTGAATAGGGAATTCTGGTTTTTGACACGCCTATTAATTACCGAGTTATTGAAATAATTTCAATACAACCTAGAGGAATCACAGATTGCAGGAAACACAAAGGACTGTCTGGCCACATCAATGTAGGGGGCTGACAGATGTAGAGAGCCAGCTTTTGTGGGAATTTGACCAGGACACCGAAAACCACGGGACCTTCAGTAACAAGTCAGTTTTAAAAAAAATGTATTTTATTTTAAATGCCTCATCTGAAGGGGAAGACCTCGATACAGCACAGTTTCTCTTTGCTGAGGGAGACCCTGATCAAAACAGCAACCGTGAGAAATAAAACACAGTACATCCCACGTACTGCATTTTACGTACGGTGCAGAACCGGCGCAGCGGCGGAGCCCACTTCCTGTCCCAGAGTGCATCGGGCCTTGGGCAGACAGGCGTGATCGTGGGAGGAGCTGCTGCAGTGAGGAGCGGCGCTGCTGGAAGCTCTCCTCAGCTCCGGCTCCAATCCACCAGGGAGCCAATCAGCAGCGTGCTGGAGCCCGGGCACGGGCTAATTGCAGGTGCTTTGCAGGTCCAGACCTCACCTGCCGTTCCCAAGAGATCCTGTCAGCCCCCCCCAAACCAGAGGCGAGGTGTGCAAGACAACAGGCCCGCGGGGAAATTTTCCTTTTCCTTCCACCCACTGAAAAACAACTATTAGACTTCCACTCTCCCCTCGAACCTCGCCAGAAGATTCAACCAACTCGTCAGAGGGGGCGGTTCTCATTGGCTGGCGCAACCAGTGCCACTGAATGAGATTATGGGGCCTGGGCCCCAGCGTAAAACCAAACTGGCCACTCCCTCCCTCCCCCTTCAGCTGTGACCTACAAACTGTGTTACAACATTAACCTTAAGATCAACAAAAATCAGTCATGGCTTTGTAATGATTCTGTCAATGCTAGTCAATAGTTTTAGCATATTTAATAATTTACTGGATTTGTAAAATTAGTTTAATACAGGCATTAATCACGTGGTCATATTTACTGTTCATAAAGTACATGTACAGGCAGAGAGCTCCATTACAACAATGTATTTCCCCACCACTTTTCTAGGGTATTCGGTAGCACAGAAATCTGAGGAGAGGCAACTGCACTCCATCACGTTACCTGGATTACCCATCATTCAGGGCACAGCGGAGTTCAGCAGCCAGGGGTCAGAGGTCACTGTGCCACTTGCTGGTGATCCACGGGAGGCTTCCCTGTCTCCATTACTGCCATCAGCGTGTACTGAAGCTCAATATCTGAATAAACGTCATTTTCTTTAAATCTCCCCAAGTCACTGTTTAAAATTTACAATTACAAGTAAATCTAGAACCAAACACTTCCATCTAAAACACTTTTTCACACACAAGCTACATGAACTTGTTTTAAAAAAAAACAGATCAAAAAGAGAAATAAATCTAACTGTTCACATTGTGTCTTTGGGGTCAAAACATGAGTACCATAATTTTCTGTTGAGCATCAATAATGAAGCAACAGATTCCTATGAGTGGCAGTGTCATATCAGGCCCAGAGGGGGCGCTGTTGTCATTCTGTAGAGTAAAGTACTGTCACCAGAATTGCTACCACATACATCCAACTGCAGGAACCATAGTGTAAAAACTCTGCTCTCTAAGCTGTACAGGATGCAGCCATCTGGGAAACGGATAGATTCAAAATGCTAGATAAAAACAAATACCAACCATGACCTCTCATGGGGAATGAAAAATTAAATGGAGAAATGTAGGTCGCCAACAGATTTACCCTTTAAAAACATAATCCCATAAAGGTACAATGGGCTACCTATTTTTCCCCCAGCTCCAGAAATGGAAAATACAACTGAGACAAAAGTATTAAAAAGCTGCCAACTGTAAATAGAACACTAATAGCAGTTTTGGCATTGCATTTGTAAGGATTAAATTAACATACAAGGAAAATTCAAGTATTTTCTTCTTGCGGCAGTTAGTGCTGAATGGCTTAAAGAGTGCAGAACAAAAAAAAGGCAAAAAAAAACAAAAAACAGCCAATCGGAGCATCAGTCATACAGAGCAGCAGGTTAAGTCCCGCCCCTCCACACAACCCGAGTCGGGGGCCTAGTCGGGGCCCTCATCCTGCAGCACCGCCCCGCCACACGGGCCGTCCGAGGTGGGCGTGTCCGGCTGCTCCTGGGAGGGCTCCTCCGAGCAGCGGCTGGCGGCGGGGGAGACGACGTCGGGGCTGGAGTCGCACGACTCGGTGCTCTGCTCCGAGGTGGCGGTCGTGGTGGCCGCGCTGGGCGGGACGGGGTCGAACTCGTCGTCCTCGTCCTCCAGGACGGGAGATTCGTGGACGTCTGTGTAGACGAGAGCCACACAAAGAGGGAGCGATCACAGACTCTCCGTAAAACCCAGATAGTCAGCTCCTGGGTTCCTTCCATCCGCTCTACTTACTCACTACTGACAGATCCAGGGGGTAACATTAGGTTTCTGGGGGGGTACTGCACTTCCTGAATGTTAGCAATGTATGAGTTTCCCTGGTTTTGTCCTCACAAGATAATCAACATAAACAAATAACAAAAAAAGCACCACTTACTGCTGAAAGCATCTGGATACTGCTTTGCAATCTTGCTTTTCAGAGTCCTGTAGTGCATGAAAATAACATGGACACGTATATATCCTTTTTGTTAATATCGTTATAACAGTCCTAGCAGACTCATTGCTGGAAGATGTACAAATCTTTTTCATAAAATGTTTTATAAAATTTCACTGATGCGTGTCTATTTTTGATGTTTAGGTTTCTTCTTTGCACAACGAGTTCCTTAAAGAAAGTAGTTTGATCTATGAACCGTTTGGACTTTACATCTAAATATGACATAACTGCATAGCTCAACAATATTCATCTCCCTGCAGCGCAGTACTGAACTGCAATGCCCTGTTCACACTATATGAAAAAAAAGAAAGAAATTGAGCTACAGAGGGTCAATACCTTCTTGACAGACATGTCCTCTGGTTGTGTTATTGGTTTATCAGCCAAAAATATACATTATAATATAGAATTGCAAAACCAAGTCAATTAAAAAAAATCCACAGGAGACATTCAAGCTGCAATCAAGAGGGTGACAGCTGTCTGAAATCCTACAGCAGGAGGTGGATTGAGGGCCAGACTTGGGCAGGGTTATGAGGTACAAAACAAGGTGAAAAAGACCAGAGGATGCAGAGCTGTCTGTGTCCCGCAGGGGGCAGCACCTGATTCTCCTGAAGACGCTGTCCAGGTCCTTCTTCATCTCCACCAGTGTGCGCGTGTGGTGCAGGAAGCGCTCGTTCATCTGCTGGAGCCGCACGTTGGAGAGGCCATTAAAGTTCAGGAGCATCTCGTTCGTCTTCTCAAAGCGGTCCAGCCTGACGGCAGCGCAGACAAACCATTAATTCATAACTTCAAGGTTGTGCATTTTAAACATAATATTCATAATACTACTCATTTAAAAAATGTCAAGTGGGAGACAAACCCATATTTCATTGTCAATTATGGCACAGGATTATTGTTCTTCAAATCAGTAATTCCCTAATGTATTAATACCCATAGAAGAAAAGCAACGTGATCCTATTCATTATGGGTAGACATACCTCAAACATACTATTTTGTGTAGATGCACTGCAATAGTGTACTTATGCCACCACTCAACACAGCATTACTTTCAGTCACTCACATGTGTCTCTGAGCTTGGATGATTGCATTCACATCCTCGGAATTGACCATACTGAGCATTCTGTCACAGAACATTCCAGAAGCAGTGGGCTCCATGGCACAGACTGAAAAAGCAAGAACACACACACTGATTAGAGCATAATACTGACCATACAGTAACACACATTGCTTGCATACCAGACCCCACTTTAAAATGACTATTCTTCTGCCATATTCAAAATGTCTCAATATGGTCATATATACACCAAAGTAATGACAGATCAATAGAACTGGTTTTATATCCACCGAGTCTTTCTTTTATGCTTTTAGAAAAGGATGTGGCAGTTGAATCTTGAGACTGAGGAGCAGCTTCACATCAGTATTTAGGATTGTGCCTACTCCAATATGCAAAATCAGCATACAAATAATTTTAACATTTACAATTACAATTAAATGCTAGCACATATGTATGGAGCATTTACACATTGTCCTTATCTAGCCTCAACACATTAGGGAACACATTTTGAAATAATACAAAAAGGTTACCAATCGAACTGTATCTAAGAATGGCAGAGGAACAGAAATCTGGCCGCTATTGACACCAGGGATCACTGTCAAGTTCGATGGGGTTACATCAATCGTCCCTTATTAATTTCTATTCGACAGAATTAATGCACTTGCTTGATCAAACCATTCTACAACGTGAGGTGAAGCTAGCGTTCATCGTTTTAAAAAATGACAAATTAGTTTTCGACACTATTAAGATCGCGATGAAGTCAGCATCCGACGTAGTAAATGTTTACATCGGTTTGCCGGTAGCAACACAAGTCAACTTTATACTTACAATAGCAGCTAACGAACGTCAAACATAAAAGTGCGATGGCTAACTTATTACTACGACGACAACGTTAACGTTTTGCAAACGTGACTGTAATGATTTCGCGAAATAAAGCGTCGCAATTTTAAAATGTTTATCGCTAACCAGCTAGCGAGTGTTACTGTGAACCCGCAATAAGGAATCGACTTCCGGTGGCGAAAAGGGCGAAAACCTCCTAAGTAAAAGCCGGAATTGCTCCTCTTATTAGCTTTTGCTACTGGAATAAAAGTAAAAGTATCAGAACATACCATCACAACACGCTCTTGTAATTGAAGACGTTTCCCAACTTCAATAGATTTCATCAGTATAGCAGACCATTTTGTATCACTACCATAATTGATTAGATTATAGTTTGGGAGCATCTATGTGCTGCTCTCCTGCCAAAGGAAATTATTTAAATTTATTGTGGTACTGTGCAGATGTCCTGACCTTTTCAGTAAGTGGGTTGCAATTGGCTCGATACCCGCCGGTAACCACACATTGGCCAGGCTTTATGAAACATGATGGTAAGGAAAAATAATGCAAAATAAAAAATAAAAAAATAAAATCAGCTACTTAATCAACACTACAATGAAACAGGTTGACAGTAATGACCGTTTAAAATGAAGGTTTCCGTATCCTCCATTTTGAGCTCTGGAGCTACGACTGACTATGACTAACAGTCAAAACAGCTAACCACAATTAAAAGATAAAAGCTTTAACGAGCACATATCACTTCACTTACCATTGCCACACATGCGACGGTGAATGTTCACATTCCATTTATGCACAAAACCCGCCATGGGACCCGCCATTCTTAAATCAGTGTGGAGCAGTTCTGGGGCTGTACCAAACCCCGTCCCATCCAAAGTCAGTGAGGCCCTGAGGAGACGGAACAGAGGAGGGAGCATAACGCCACAAAACACACGAGAAACGCAATGCGACTACAAGTCTAGATAAAAATAATGTTGGATTAATATAGAATCTTCCATTGCCTTTCATGGTACTCAAAAAGCTTTGCTGTGACGAAGGAGAAAGTAACGTACCTCAAATTACCAAAATCACACCCACCTGATGGCCATTTCTCGGCAGAAAACTCACCACATGCACATATCAGCTGAGGCCAGTACTTCTATACCCAGTGGAGGAATTGGCCTGATGAGGAATTCATCCAGAACACTAAGGCCCGTAATGATGACCTAAAAGCTGCTGTATCGGTTGCACTTGATCTGGAAGCTATAGACGCAACGCCAGTTTTGGCAGAAACCTGGCTTTCAAAGGTGGCCTCAATTCCAAACTCTAAGCAAGTTCAGGTGCACTCAGCTGAAGTACATTTGTCAATATAAAGAAAGACAGGCACGTGCGACTACTCACCTTGTTCATTGTATAATAACGGATTGCGTTAATTCAACAGGGGTCATCTCACAATCTTTAAAGTGGTTCACAGTGAAGGAGGAACTCACCTCAACCCACCACCACTGAGAAGCACTCACCTGGGAAATGCACGGTAGCCATTTTGCACCAGAAGAATTTAACCAACTATGCTGTGGTGTAACATGGACTGACAGAGAGTAGCCAGATGGGGCAATTGGGCCAGGATACAAGGAATACCCCCGCCCCCCTTCTCTGTCAAGGATGTTCAAAATGATGTCAAAAATATTGTTCCTGGATTTTATTTAAATGCATGAGCCCACATTCCCATCCTTTAGTTTTAGCACAGAGGCAGCCCTGTCGGCGCAGCGATTAGAGCGACATTAAGGTTTTACTGGCAGCTCCGTAAACAGCATTGTTCCTGAGCAGTACAAATCAGCACGGCGTGGCTCTCAGCTCTCCCCAGTGATCTGCGTTATCCACGGGCGGAAGGCCGACACCCGGGTGAAAACCGCGGGGCTGCTGGCGTCACACTGGCTGCCGCTCCGGGTCATCAGGCCAAAGAGGTAATACACACCGCCGCTGCTGCACAGCAGGGGGCCTCCGGCATTCCCCTGCGGGGGCGGGGTTTCGAGGGTGGGGGGGGGAGGCGGGGTCAGAGAGAGACGGAGGATGACGTGAGTGGTGACACACTGCTGACAGCCGTTATTACTGACATTGTTACCTGAAACACTCCTTCCAGGTGGTCACACAGAAACGTGACAGGCTGTGGCACAAGTGTGTGATGAGGAAGTTTTTGAATGCGGAGTTTATTCGAAATGCTATTAGTAAGGCTCCACCAAGTCAAATACAAAGGTGCACCATGTACCTTATAAAAATGATGAATTCATGCTACACTGGTTTGTGCAGTTTATGCCAAATACTTATTTTTTTGCAATCATTACATCAGATTTTAATGTGCTTTCTCAAAGCAAACTGCACTGAGCACCGAGTAAGGTCCAGGGAACAGAAAAGGTTGTAATTTGGAACACAGTAGCTGTGTTTGGTGCTTGGTGTGTGTGTGGGGGGGTGGGGGGCATCTGTGCGGAACATACCATGCAGCCCACGGATCCAGCAGCATCTGCGCAGAGGTGAACCTCGTCAGAGAACTCCTCCCCCCACCTGCTCTCGCACGCGCTCGCATTGAGCAGCTGCAGCCGGGCCTGGTGCAGGACGTTTGGGCTGATGAACGCTGCGTTAAGGAGACACAGCTGCTGCTCAGTAATGCATCAGAGTGCCTGAACACAGCCAGCCAGTTAGAGGTCAAAGACATAAACAAACATTAGTGTTACAGCGATAGCGCAGGGAATTAAAGTGTGTGGGGCCTGCAGTGGGACCGGCAGCCAGATGAAGGGAGGGAGATTAGGGGAACAGCCGTAGAGAGCAACTCGGCAAAACGAAGATGGCAGTTGGGAATGTGAAATTGATCGGAACACTGAGGATAGAGCCCCTACTTTTTTGTTCCATAGGTGTCCTTAAAGACCACAACGTGTCAGGATCTTGATTTAGCAACTCAGAGGGATAGCCCCTCCTACAACGCGCCGCCATCGCAGTGCTGGGGCACTGGATTTCAGAAGGTCCAGAAGGCTCACTAAATTTGTTAGAACTTACCGGAAAATGTTCCCATTTCCCAGCCAGTGGTCACACAGGACCAGCTCTCATCCAGCTTGCTGCCCTGGTCCGGTAAGCAGACTGGGGTAATGGTCAGTCCTGGCAAAGGTACAAGGAGAAGATTTAAAGCAATAGTGTCCCAGGGTCAGTTTAGTCAATATTTGATATTAACAAACATATCATAAAATGCAGGAATTTTACATGCATTGGTCTGAATCCAGATAAGGAGGTAAGACTATTGAACAATGCTAAGATCCTGATTTAAATTTTAAAAAAAATAAAAACATTTAAAAAATCACTTCCTATGGAACAAAAATCAGCATAATGGCAGTCGGGAGAAGTGAGTTTGGGAAACCCAAGATCAGTGCCTAAGATGAGAAGCAGCTCCGTACCGAATTCGACTGCTCCCTGGATCCTGATCAGCATGAGGTCGCTGGAGGGCGGGGCCCCCGTTTGATTGGCGTGGGAGGTGTTGATGGCCTGGATCCCGAAGGCCTGGGAGGTGCTGAGCCAGAGTCTGTGAGCCCCGAGCAGCACCGAGTCCACCTTCCCACTGCAGAGAGACGCATGACCAACCCTAACAAAGCTCGCCTCATTACACAGCCGGAGAGCTCTTTAATGCTAATCAGTAGAATCAGGTGTGCCAAATTAGGGTTGAAACGAAAACCTACAGCACAGCAGGAATCCAGGACCAGGAGTGAGCGTGGCAGAGAGAGGAGTGTACATGAGGGTTAAGGAGCGAGGAAGGAGTGAGTATGGCAGGAGGAGGAGTGTATGAGGGGCACACGCACACTCACCCGGCCCTGCAGTGGCAGTGGCTGGACGCTAGGACCCAGCGGCGGCGGACGAGGCTGCCGCTGCAGCAGTGCCGGCCCTCGGCCTGCAGGCTGACCTGCCAGGGCCAGGAGTGAGCGCTCGCCTCCGACACGGGCTCCACCCGCGCCTCCCCCTCCACCCGCCGCACCCGCGCACAGTCTGCGCTCAGCCCCCACGGGGGCACCGCCGCCAGCCCGCACACATCTGCAGGCCAGGAGAGGGCGCCAGTCAGTCAGCGGCTGTGTCCGAGCAACGCCAGCGCTAGCGTGTAAGCTGAGGTCGTGCGTCACCCCGGCGTCGGCCAATAGCAGACCACAGGGCCCACGCACAACTGAAATTTTTTTCTGCTTGAATCCTAAAAACTTTAAAGCGTTTCAAGGCAGTTGAGGCAAAGTTCCTAGCGACCTTGAAGCAGGACACATTTAATACGCAATGTGCTGAGAACTACATCGTTTGATTGTCTGATTGTTATCAGGGGAGGCACAGTTTTGTTTCTCCCGCTCCTACCTGCCATCCTGTCACTGGACTCATCAGGCCCAGGTGAGGCCTCAGCTGTGGAGAGAGAAAGGCATTTAAAGCAAACGCTCCAAAACAACGGCGCTCATATCGCCCCAGTCACGCTTTCTGCAACTGAGAACACAATTGTCTGCAATTGCTGTGCAAGCGAGGACGTGCGCTTCTGTTCTGCTTCTTCAGTGAAACCACACGGGTTCCCACCCAAGGCATTTTACTCATTTTAAGTAGAAAAAAAAAAAAAAAAACAACGGGAGCAAAAAAGCCGTCTCTTACCCTTGATGGTGGACTCGACCCAGCTGGCATAGTGCTGCAGGTTGGTGTAGACCCCCGGCTTTCCGGGACGCCCACACCCCACCCCCCAGCTCACTATGCCCGCCAGCTTGTATCGGTCCCCACTGTAACAGGACAGGGGGCCCCCTGAGTCCCCCTGCACGTTGAAACAAAGAACAAAAAACAAAAACACCAACCAGAGTCAAAACTCCACCTAAACACTTCACACAACAGGGACAGCCAGCTCCACCCGTGTGTGCACTGTCTGTATTCTGCCTTGACACATAAGCACTAACCGCTCTGTGGTGGAATATCAAACGTTTGAATGCAGGAATTAAGACTTATTACATGGCTCAAAGTGCCGAGCGGTGCTCATCAAGGTAACACCGCTCTACTTGTGTAGCTGTGAGGAATTCGGCTCAAATCGTGGTGGCTGATCACAGGTATGTCACATGGTAACGGACGAGGTGCTGAAAACCCCCCGTTTTGCACAAGCGGAGGCGCCCCGCCCCACCCCACCTGGCAGGCGTCCACCCCGCCCTCCACGTCCCCGGCGCAGAGCATGGTCTCGGTGACCCGGGGCCCGTACAGGCGGCTGCAGGTGCCGTGGCTCAGGAGGGTGACGTTGACCTCCTGCAGTCTGGCCATGCGGGGCCCGTCTGAGGAGCAGAGAGGGGGTGGGGTGGAGGGGGCACACTTTACTCAGGACGGGGTCTGTCCGTGCACCTAAAACACCTCCACTCACACCAGTTAATAAGCCCCCCCCCATCTCCAGAATAAATATATCCTGACAAAGACTAAATGAATAAATGCATCTACTCCAGCAAACCTACAAAAAGCAGAGAAAAGAGAAAGTAGTGAAAGATCAAAGCTGGGAAGAGAAATGCTGAAGGGCAGGCCAGGCTGAGGGGGGGGGGGGCATACGCACACTCTGTGGTCGAGCCCCAGCCTGTCACCGTGCACATCCCAGGGGGCTCCACGGGCTCGGTAACTATGGTGATGGGCCGGACGCAGTCGGTGAAACGCAGGGGCGTCTCCAGCTTCACCAGGACCACGTCATTGGTCTTCTTGCTCCTGTTGTAGTCTTCGTGGGGGATGATTTTGGAGATCTTGGATATCTGAACTCAATGGAGAAGACCTGCTTACTGGGGCAAAATGCTTGCTGTACACAGAAAGGATTCCCCCAGCAATGGCCTGAGTACTACCAGCCAGCAGCATTTCAAATCTAAAAACCCCACATCTGTACAGAGACTTTCGCAGTCCAGAAGCACACACAAATATCACAGTACTGTTGTACCATGTATGTACAGAGCAAGCCTAAGGTGACAGAAAAAGGAGGGGGAGTTTTTATTTTTATATATTTTTTTACAACTACCAAGGCTAATAATAATAATTTTAAAAAAGGAAAATCTAATAGTCTCAAATCATGTCATATTGCAGTGTGCCCAGACATGGTTAAACCAATGTCAAACCTGCACAGATAAAAGGCTTCATTCCGCAGCAGTGCTAAAATCCCTCACCTGCTGACAGGCCTCCTCTTCGTTCTGAAGGTCATGCTTTCCTGCCATCACCTTCCACAGACGGATATTACTGTAACTGCAGTTTAAAAAGACCTGAGTTACACGTTCTTTTAAGAAATCTGCATGGTTATCAAGAAAATCATTTTTTCAGTGCTTTTCTTCCTGGGCTTTACAGACTTTGATAAGTTTAATAAGTAAAAACTGAAATATCAATGCAAGGTCAAGGCTTACACACAAGCACGTTCATAACTGTACATAAAAGGGATTAAAGTACTCTGTTGTTCTAATGCAGGGCTGCCCAGCCCTGTTCCAGGAGATCTGCTGTCCAGCAGGTTTCCATTTCAGTCCTAATTAGGCACACCTGACTCTACTAATTAGCAGCTCAGTGAGATCTCTGGCTGTTGAATGAGGTAAAATAAAGAGAGACTATGAATGTATTTGTTGATGTGATGCGTCAGAAGAGTAAATAATTTCCAGTGTACAGTGCAGGGGAAAAGCAGAAACAGAGATGCCGCTGATGAGGGTGAAAATGTAGGTGCTGTTCAGCTAAGATAAGGTGCTATTTAGCATTAGCTCTGTTTTTCACTAGTTCACTTTGGTTTGGCTGCAGGGGACACAGCGCAGAATGAATGCTAAAGGAGGGTGGGACTGAGCAGTTTGCTCTGGTGTCCTATCCAGTAACTCTTGTGTGACGAGACAGGCTCATTCCAATCTCATTTTATCCTTGCCAGACCCGAAAAATCGATCGAGGTCCGGCATCTATGAGGACATTCCAATCCATTAAATTCTCCTTGGAGCAGCTAGGAGCAAGGACGCTCCCAGAGAATGTTTCAGTGACGATACATGAGCACATCTTTCGCGGAAGTCTTTTTTTTTTTTTTTGGAACGTGTGACACATAAATGATCGACCTGCATTTAATGCAACTTGTCTTCAGAAACGGGGTCTGGCCCGGACCCAGCGAGGGGGTGAGAGCGTGCATTAAATGCGATCCGACAGGCTCCAGACTTCAATAACTGCGCTTACCGCGTACGGTAACTCCAGGCACTGCGCGTGATGGGTCGGGCTGCTCACCTGAGGAAGCAGTGCCGGGCGCTGATGACCCAGCTGGGGGTGAGAACAGCGCCCCCGCAGGCGGGCATGGTGACGACCTTCAGGGTGACCTGCCAGGGCCAGGAGTGGGCCTGCGCCTCGCGGCCTCCCAGGATGCGCGTCCTGCCCGTCTCGTCCAGCAGGGACGCCCGCTTTCCCGCCAGCCCTGAGACAGCCGGGAGAGGCCTGTTCCCCTCTGCGCACACACTACATAGATACCCCCACACACTACACACACACACACACTACATACAGAGACCCCAACAGACTGCACACACACACTACATAGAGACCCCAACGGACTGCACACACACCCCTCCGCACTGCAAGCACACAGGCACAAACGCGCACACGCACACGCACACACAGCACAAACACCAGCTCACAGGCACAAAGTGCCCAGTGACCCAAAGGCTAAAGAACAGCCCTGGTCATGACTCACAGACCGAGCATTCGTGAAATTAGCCTCCAGGAAGTTAAATAAATAATCTGTTGCTGCTGTGTGTTAGCCTTCTGATTGCGGCGTGGTCTCATTACACTGCGCTGATTGACCTGTGCTCCGCTTGACGAGACGTGTCACACGTGCCTGATGAATGTGGACGCTGGTATTGGGCGAGAGGGGACTCGGCCAGTGGTGCGACGCTCCTTACCTTCATAAACAGCACGGATTGACTCGCACGACACATTCCCTGCGTCTGGATTCTGCTCAGCCAGGGCTGTGGAAAGAGGGCCGGACAGAAGCCGCACGCTGGGAAATTCAGGACCCTCCCACTCCGCTGCGTTTGCGGTTAAAACCATCACTGTAGTCCCATGTTTTTTTCCAAGCCCCATTTTGATTAAGTGCTTGTATATTGCTAGTGTTAAACTGCCGTGCATTGCTGTCTGTGATGGGCATTGGTATGACGGTGTAAACTGTTTCACTGAGGTGGGGGCCCTCAGCCAGAGAGCTCCCCTGCTGGCAGATGAGCTCACTTATAAGGGAATCCCAGAAGCTGAATGTGTCAACTGTAACTGTCAGAGTTTAACAGACATGCACACACAGCATGAAGGAACGTGATCACAATGCCGAGCAGCCCCTGAAAGAACAGCTTCAAAAACAAGCTTCCTGGGCCATCAGGCCTGCAGGTGATCACTGGTACTATGACCACATCGCACTGATGGAACCACGGACAGTCTGAAATGTGGAAACCGTGATACTGAACGCTAATAATCACCAGCACAGTGAGGGAAGCCTCGTCCTTCTTACCTTCATAACTGGCACGGATAGACTCGCAGGAGAGGATCTCTACACTGCCGTTTACGCTGCTACCCTGAGGCTGCGCTGCCTTCTGCTGAGAGGCGCTGATGGAGTCTGCCACAGCTGGGGAGAGAACACCACCATTTTACACTCATATACAATCAGCCAATAGAAACACACTGGTCCCCAACGAAACCAATCAGACTCCAACGGCTTCCTTCAGGGCTGACATCACATACCGTGGCAGTTATTAACCGGTAAACTCAGGGTTTTAAACTCAGCTACTGCACACCAGCCAACGTGCTTGAGCTCAAAGCATTACAAACACAACACACACCATTTCTCAGCACTTTTCCAAATTGTAACACTTATTGTTTGCCAGGATAGTTTATTATGCTAAACGTACAGCTGATTCTGGAACAAGTATAAAATATCCTTTACTGCAGTCACTGCTGCACTTTAGGTAGATATACTTTATTGAACCCCATTTGTCCTCCGCATTTAACCCATCTTAGTTACTCAGGAGCAGTGGGCAGCCACAGTGCAGCGCCTGGGGACCAACTCCACTTCTGAGGAGTCTGAAGAAGAATGTCCTAGATGCATGTAATCACACAACAGAAATTGGCACAATGGATCAATACTAAAAGGCCAAGAGCAGAATCACTGATCCCAACATCATTTCAGGCACATCAGCTGATCAACTGGTGACTCACACAAGGAAAGACTCCGAATTGCACATGTAATGTGATATGTAGCCTATTTTTTCATTGTATTTATTTTGAGAACAAATACAGGCTGCACTTATTGGAGGGGCATGCACGCACAGTAAGCGTAAATTGATAATAGTAAAACGTTTTTGCATGTACCATTAACGGTTTAACACAATTTTTCCCAACTTAAAGCACATAAGTGGTATCTGGACATAAAGCAGATTCACCATATTATTGAACATTGCGCAATTGTCAGTTTGTAGTTTCCAAAATGCCGTTATTAGGTTCGTTATTAAGCGAATCGAACCAGGTGGAACCAATTAACAAGCTAGCTACATTGTTTGAATGCGTTAAACTTGTATCGACTGCTATACAGACTGTATCAAGATTGTATCAGTTATTTGGCCGTTATTGTTTGTATCCGCAAGGTACAAAACTACGCCAAATAGCCCATTGCAATTTCAGCCATAACCCAACATTTTTCAATCGGCTAAAATTATACGGCTGTATTACCTGGATGGATCCACTGCCACAGCAAACCGTAGATCGCAATAAAAACGGCAAACATCCTTACACGAGGACCCAAACCAATTATGAAAAAAAACATAAATGTTTTACCGACGCCATGAAACAAACATTTTGTCCTCGAACTCGAACATCCAAACGGCTTAAAAGACAAGGCTAGTAACTTTCTGGCTTCAGGAGAAAAGAGCAACGGCCCAAAACACCGTGGGAAATTGATGGGCCACACCTGTTGTCTGGTGACGGTCAGAGCGACGCTACCGCTGATCAATTCCGGAGGTCAATAAAATTGAAATTTAAAAAAACACGCCGCACTTGTGTCAGCAGGTGACACGACCGAAAGACTAATCGAAAGGACACTTTTAGCGCAACATGGACAAATACATTTGATGCCATCTGACATCCAAAGTGATAAGTCTTTTTAGATAAGGATATTTAACATTTACACTAAAATATTTATTTCCCAGAGAAACAAAAAAGGTAAACCCCTACACCCAAAAATGAACACATTTTACTGCCAAAATATAATTTTATTCCGAACACAAAATAATGAAACAGACACACATTTATTTGTTACAACGTGGAAAAATAAAATGATATAGCTTACTGTTTGGACATTGCAATATATATCTTCTATCTTATATTTTAAAGCATGCCTTCTTGACAGCTTTCTCTAGATGTGTTTAAACATAATATAGTATGGGGTCAAATATTTGTCAAATGAAAAAGTCAATCTTTAAAAACCTGAACGTAATTACTATTCAGTACTGATAATGAACAAGGAATTAAATATATATTTCCTTTTACAGTTCTTTGGCTAAGCTTTAAGTTTTGCGCAACTTCTAAATTATATATCCTTCTGCCAAAGTACAATATATTTAGCTTTTAAAAGCAGGAAATTTGAAAATTTGAATTGTAAGACATTAATAGAAATCTTGTTTCAGGTAAACATTCACACATTCAGGGTACAAATAAACCATTCATTTGCATAAAATAAATAACATATTTTACATAATATATTTAAGATATTCATCAAAATCTTGCATGCACATACAAAATAATTACTAAAACAAAGATACAATAGTTCCATAAATTATGATAAATTATGCACAATTCAACAATTTAAATGGTCGTAACAATCATATACTCTCTTTTAGTTTCTCTAGAACATTCAAAGTGGTATTCAGCATAGGAGATACGGAAAATATTTAGATTCGGCCAAACAAAAGATGTACCAGTGGGTACTCAGTACCAAATACGTGCTCGGTCATGATGATGTCTTAAGAATATCATTTTAAGCATTACATTAACAGCAATTAAAGTAAAAGGGGCTTTTAGGGGTGCGCAATTTTTATTTTGTGACAAAATACATTTTCCTTTCTCGCCAGTTACATTCTGATGAAATGGCCTGAGCTATGGTTCAAAATAAACTTGGAGTAGGGGAGGCAAAAAAACGTCACCCTTTCCATGCCGTTTGTCTTAAACCATTTCCATCAATTGTTTTACATAATTAATAAGTGCTCCAATCGAAGTACAGTAAGGCCATCCATCAGCTAATTCCTTTTTAATTGCATCTGTAATCCTTCTGTATTGCAACCACCATCACCCCAAGTTAAAAGGTAAACGTGTATTAGATGGCTGATCATTAAGACGACCTGCTTGATAAGCACAGACGGACATTGTGTTTTTCACCCTAGATTTCTGAATCACAGACCTCCATCGTTTCAGGGCGGTTTTCATTCCATTACTGATTGTCGATGACAAATGTGATTTTTAGATGCGAAGCACCTCACGGGCCAGGTTTGTAACTAAGCAACTAACTAACTCGCTCACTCTTTCGCGCACTCGCTTACATTTCGCCTCCTTCAATGAGATGAAGCCAGTCCGGCTCATCTCCGAAATTTCAGCATAATTCAGAATGTTATGATCAGCCTGATTAATCAACGAGGGATAAGTAGCGCTCGTCATTTCATACCGTACCAAAACAAAACTTCAGACTGCACCTGGAGACCCGAGCGGGAGCTTCAGCAGCATCACCACACCGCTACAACGTCAGAGCAGCGGGTGCGGTGACATGACGTGCCAACATTCCGGAATCCTGTTGTTAAAGGTGCGGCTCACCTGGAACCGTTACTCTCAAAATACCAAACCCCAGATATTAAAACCGGTGGACTTTCTTTCACCGAAAGATGGTTACAATGCGTTGGTCGTTTTTTTTTCTGGATTCTAGATCACATTTAACTTTCACTCACAATATTTAATGTGAAAGTCCAGCTTCCATACTTAACTGGAAGAACACAAAAATATAAAGTAAGTGTAAAATAATACTCCTAATAATGTTATTATTATTATTATTATTATTATTATTATTATTATTATTAATAATAATAACAACAATAATAATAATAATAGGTTCTCTCTTATCTGTGGTGAGCAGAATTCACTGACTGTATGTTCTTTAAGGGGAAATGTATGTGAGGACAGAAGAGAGAATCCTTAAACTCGCACTACCTGCAGATATGAGCTGTGCCTCTCACAGAAAGACCGCTGGGGCGACACGGGGCGCTGTCCCACACCCGCGCAGGGGCACGGCGGGACTAGGCCGCTGTGGCGGGAACCCCTGCGAGCAGAAACGCATCCGGCTCGCACAGGTCTGCGTGCGACATCTACGTCCCTCGTCCACAGGACCGCATAGCACTCGACAGTGTGAGGAAGGCACCTGACTCTGCTACAGGAGGGTGTCACACTCACCTGTGTGTGTGTGTGTGTGTGTGAGCTCTATTCTCCTCTGGGCCTGCGGACCAGCTCACACACACGCACCGCTCCTGATCACAGCGCTCCTGTCACACCACAGCCTCTCTCCTGCCTTTGTGGAACGGAGACATCTCTAGTCAGCAAAGTTCTCTGTTTTTTTAAAGACCACGGTTATGTAAAGGTGAGATGAAAGTATGGCATATTTGATTTTTCGTGCGCAGAATTAAATGAGGTGAAGATTAAAGACAGGTATTGTATAAAAGCACATTTTTGTCTGATGTTTTAAAGCTGATCAGTGTGGGAGTGGTAAAGGGGATTGTCTGGCCTGGTTACAACCCCTCTGAAAGGATCTGGTCCCTTTTGGTTCAGTGCCCGTTCCCCACCCCTGGCCCACACTCATACACACGCAGAGCACAGTGCCGGCCCCCAGGGGGCGCCTGTGTGCTGCACTAGACCCCTCAGCCCCTGCGCCATGTCCTGCCACATCACCTTTGCGGCAGCTGCCCTACTCCACACACCTGTTCTCCTCACGTCGTCCTACACTCAGTTCTGCCTCTTCTCCTCCACCCTATGCTCTGTTCTGCCTCCTCTCCTCCACCCTACGCTCTGTTCTTCTCTTCTGCTTCCCCGTGCGCTCCGTTCCGTCTCTTCTCCTCCGCCCTACGCCCCGTTGTGTCTCTTCTCCAGCCTGTCGAGTTTCGCCAGGTTCTCCTTCAGCAGCTTGGAGCCGGGGGACAGCTGCAGGGCCCTCTGGTAGTACTGCCGAGCCAAAGCGTAGTCTCCCTGGAAACACAGGAAAACCGTCAGAAACAGCATCCGGCTCGCCTTTATTTATTTATTTATTTTTAAATAGTATTTTATAGTCATTTTTACATTAAGCTTTTCCCCTCTTTCTCTCAATTCGGAATACCCAACTGTATTTGCGTGCTTCGCTCATTGCCGCGACCTCCGCTATCAACCCAGGAGAAAACGACTAGTGTGTGTGTTCACCCCTGAAACACGTGATCTGAGCCGTCAGTCACTGCTGACGCTACGGCTAACTATGCCCTGATCCTGATCTGGATGAGACAGCGGACCATGGAGCCCATTCACAGCCTGGAGTTTGTCTTAAACAGGACGGGCCACCCAGAAGCCCAATGAAAACAGCTCACTTTGCCAAGGGGAATGAGTCAGGGCTCCTCGATGACATGTGGTTAACGAGATTCGGAAACAGGCTCTGTTTTTTGCGTGTCCTGTATCTGCGTTTACCTTGATGTGCTGTATACCTCCCATATTCATCCAGGCCTGTGATTGGTCCGGATTGAGTTCCACAGCCAACTTGTAGCTCTAGTGTTGGAGAGAACCAGGATGGAGCACATCAGTACGAGAGAAGAAGAAGAGAAGAAAATCCACGTGATGCAGTACCCTCACTGCACCATTAGATGGCTCTAAGGCACTGACAGAACTAATGTGAGATTCCCCACTGTACATACACACACGGGTCAGAACACGGAGAGAGGACAGAGGAGATGGGAGAAAGGGAAGAGAGAAAGAAGGAATAGGAGAGTTAGACAGAAAATGAAGGAGACAGTGGCTCAATACAGACAGAGAATTGAAATGATGGGGCACGGGGAGGGAGGGAGGGATGAGGCTTTGAGGCAATAAGAGCAAATGGAGGATGAGAGAGGGGGATGATGGGAAAGAGAGGGAGGCTCCCACCTCAAAGGCACTGTCCAACATGTTCATCTCCCTCAGCTGGTTCCCCTTGGAGAAGTGCAGCTCTGCCCGAACGCCCGCCTCACTGGGGTTCTGCTGCAGGGCTTTCTCTAGAGCGTCCAGAGCCTGAAACACACACACACACACACACACACACGCACACGCACGCACACGCACGCACACACACACACACACACACACACACACACACGCACACACACGCACACATACGCACACATACACACACACACACACACACACCACACACAACACACACACACACACACACACACCACACACCACACACACACACACACACACACACGCACACACACACACACACACACGACACACACACACACCACACACACGCACACACAACACACACAACACGCACACACACACAGCACAACACACACGCACACACACGACACACACACACGCACACCACCGCACACACACGCACACACCACAAGCACATCAACACGCACACACACACGCACTACAACACGACACAACACACAGCACACACATACACACACACACCACACACACACACACACACACACACACGCACACACACGCACAGACCTTATTACAGAGTCATGCGCATAAGCACACAGTCTGAGGCTGGCCCAGTCCTGTCTCTGCTGGACCGCAGTCACACCACACTCAGCACTCAGCAGCAGCGCTCAGAGCTCGAGAGAGAGAGAGGCTATTTACCATTCCTACGTCGCTCAGGTACACAGTTAATCCCTATTGATTTAGCGCCAATCTTAAACCCGACATTAAATTATCTCCCTCCTCTCCCCCTCCCCAAATTCATTTATAACCTTGTCTCATTCGCCCGCTGACAAGAGAGAGAGAGAGAAAGAGAGAGGGAGAGAGAGAGTGAGAGAGAGGGGAGAGAGAGAGAGAGAGAGAGAGAGAGAGAGAGAGAGGAGAGAGAGAGAGAGGGAGAGAGAGGGAGAGAGAGAGAGAGAGAGAGAGAGAGACCTGCGGCCGGTTTGAGCAGCAGGCGGGGAGAAACCGTTTCAGAAAAGCAATCAATCTGTCTCTTAGCGGGCGTACAGTGGGAGAGCTAGCGTACGGGGGAGATTCCCCTTTACGGTCTCCAAGCAGGGCAGCACCCAGCCAGAGAGTCAGCAGACAAGCGCAGGACCAAATAAAGGAGAAGACCCTGCTGTTTAATTACACTCCGCACTTCAGAGGAGCAAAGACAAACCGGCCTTTCAAACCCTCCTCTTATTTCCACAGCCTCAAACCTTCCTTTTTTTAAATTCCGATTTGGCCAGGATTGAGCAAAGGCAGCTATAGCTACAGGCAGCTACCCTGACAATGACAGAGAGATGGAAATCTGGAGGGGAAAAAAAAAATGTCTTCCCCTCCTATCAGGATTAATTTAAACCTGAGACACCAGCCGAGTTCTGTCAGGCCACTCAGGGGCATTAACCAATCAGGAAACTACCCGGCAGAAGGGAGAAGCAGCAGCCCTACAGGCCTGGGGGGGCAGGCGTGAGTACCCCTGGGGTAGAGTGCAGGTCTGTGTATAGTGCAGGAGGCTCACCTCCTCGTGGCTCTCCCGCTTGCTGTAGATGGCGGACAGGAGGCGGTAGCACTCCACGCAGCCCGCGTTTCTGGAGATGATCCCGAAGGTCATCTTCTCCGCCTCCTTGGAGCGCCCCGCCATGGCGAGCACTTGGGCCTGCGGGCCGATCGCCGTGCCAACCGCCGCCAACCGCCACCAACCGCCACCAACCGCCACAAAAGCAGAACCAGAGCAAGAGCGCCCGATTAGAACGGCGGCTCCCAGGACATTGTGGGAAAGTTGTGCCAAAGATTCTCAAAAATCATAAAACATCACAGACATAACACACTAACAGAAACATGAAGCACACAAACCCCTCCAGGGTCTGTAACATGCTGCCCTATAACAGGGGTAGGAAACCCCGGTCCTGGAGTGCCAGGGACGTCTCTGGTTTTGCTTCCAGCTTGACCGCATGAGTTTGATGGGCGATTAAGAGCCTGAGGCTGAGTGTTCTGATTGGTGGAGTGGCCGGGCCGGGCCGGGGCGGGGCGCTCACCAGGGCCAGCCAGATGTCGGCGCTGTCGGGCTGCAGGGCAGCGGCCTCGCGGTACACCTGCAGCGCCTCCTCGTACCGCCCCGTGTTGTAGTACAGCGCCCCCAGCGGGGTCAGGATCTCCACCTTCCGCGCCACCTGCAGCGCCCTGGGACACACAGGTCAGGGGGTCAGGGGTCAGGGGTCAGGAGAAGGCGAAACATGGCTCTGGCTCTCTGTTTTAGCCCATACTTATGATATTTACAACTACAACCACTAGCATTCATAAAGGTATTCATCAATTGTTTTATTACCCCGTTGGTGAGGTTTTTATATTACTTATTTGCTCAGCAGATGCAAAACAACTCAGTGGGATAACAGCTCAATATTTTACTGAAGCAATTCAGGTCAAGCAGCTTGCTCAAGCGCACAATGGCAGTTCCCCACATGGACTCTAAACCTACAGTCTCTTGCTGGCCCAGGTTCATAGCCATGGCAGTGTTTCTCCCATAATTCCATAGTTCACTAATTAGCACTGGCTCGTTCACCCCTTGATGAATTCATTTACGGGCTCAAATCAGACCAGGCCCCGCTACGTGCCACCGTCTTCCTCCTCACCTCTTATACCAGGCTTCCGCCTCCTTGTTCTCATTGGACGATCGCAGCAGCCGGCCCAAGTTCACCATGGCGACGTAGTGAGCGGGCTTGAGCCGCACGGCATGCTGGTAATGGACGGCTGCCCTTTCGCTGTCACCTAGGCGGGTGAAACGCACACAGTGTATGACAGACCGCCTGAACGTTTCACAAACAGCAGGACACACGCAGTTCACACTGAACACACCTGCAGCTGCAGCTGCACTCACAGTAACATTACCACTCACACCACTGGTTTCAAACTCCAGTCCTGGAGGGCTGCGGTCTCTGCTGGTTTTTGTGATTTCCTTTCAATCAGCAGCCAATTTAGGCCTTGGAAACAAGGTGTGCAGACTCTGCAGCCAATCAGTGACTTAGACTAAGCACTTACACACACACCAGCAGACACAGCGGCCCAGCAGGATGTGAGTTTGAAATCCCCGATTTGCACACTGACCTGTGTCCACCAGAAAAACTCCGTAATTGTTGTGCAGGTCTGAGCTGTCAGGGCAGTTCTCAATGCCCTGCAGGTAGATCTCATCGGCTTCAGGAAACCGCTTCTGCTCATCGACAGCGCAAAAGCGAGAGAAAGGTAGAGTGAAAGAGAAAAGGAGAGACAGAGGGAGAACATTCAAGCCAATTTTAAGGCTTTTATCACCTTGAAATATGTCAAGAAAATACTCACACACACACACACACAAGAGAACAAAATAAAATTTGAAAAAAATGGACACTGCATACTGAGATACTCTGGAGAAGGAAGAGAACATCTAAACAGCAGTGTGAACTTAAGGGAATATACCAAACATAAGCTAAAAATGAAACGGATGTAAGGATTAAACTATGACAAATGCTTATGCATTTAAACTTGGACATATTTTCATAACAGGCGCATTAAGAAGTTTTCCTTTTTGCTTCATTAAACCCATTTTTCGTGAGCAAATTGAATTCTTAAACTTCTGGTACGCGGTGGAAATTAATCTAACGTAGCCTCTCGGTACATCGCCGAACCGTTCCCCGCCGGGTAACCATGGGAACAACCTGCTGAAGTTCAGGAAGTGAGAAGCAGGGCTCCGCTCTCTCAGTTATGCCGTTTGGTCACCTGACCCTCCATGAGAAACACATGGTACACAATACAGACTCCTCTGCAGTTTCAGCTAGCCATAGAACATCATCTATATTCATATAAGGGTGTGTGTATGTGTATGTTTCTGAATGGGGGAGTCAAACACAGGAGTTAGAGCCAAATAGAGAAAACTGCACCAGATATGAATCTCCCAGAAAGCACGGGATTGTTGTGGAACAGCTTTGTGCCCCACTGTTGACAGTGCACTGCAGTTTTGAACAGATAAAATCAATACTTTAACAACAAGTCATAATAACCCAGCATTCACGCTGCTACAAAAGCTGTGTGCGTGATGTCACGCTGCGACGGGCGGGGCTTTCACCTGCTCAGCGAATAGGGAGGCGAGGCTGGAGTAGGCGTCGGCGAAGTGCGGCCCGAAGAGGATGGAGTTCCTCAGCATGCGCTCGGCCTCCTCCTCCTTCCCCTGGGACCTGAGACGGCACGACACTCGTTCAGAGACTCTACAAAGCCCTAACGCAGAGTCACAGAGGGGAAGACGTCCAGCCGCCCAACTGCCAGCACTGCGGGGACCAAGATTCCGCCGTCAATCACGCTGACATCACAATCGCCCCAGCCTCATAGTGGAGGACAGAGGGGAGGGGCAATCGGTCTTGCTCGACATAGGAAATCGAGAGACGTCGAAGTGCGGGCCTCTCAGATTGTGGCGGTATGCTCATTAGAAGCCTGCGCTGGAAAAAAAAGTCCATTATTTGGCGCTCTCTGTGTATCTGCACAGATCTGCCCCTGCCTGCACTGCCCTGTGATGTCTTACGAGGTGGCGGGAAAAAAAGAGACAGATAACCTCATCTGAAAAGAAAAGCCCTGCTGGAAGACAATGCATGCAGCTACACATCCGTGTAAAGGATTCAAATCCAGCAGTGTCCAGAGTGTCACTTTATCTAATCCCTTCCCTTTTGTGCATGAGCGTTATATCCCCTTCTCCTATGCAGCATGCCATCCTGTATCAGGCTCATAATTAACTGTGGACCATGAGCACATCTGCCTTATTAATGCTCTGTGTGTAGCAGGCTGCAGGCGGGGGGCGGGGGGGGAGGGGCCAGGAGGCTGCTACAGAAGCGGCTAAAGGCTAAATGAGCGACAAGCACAGCAGGCTGTTCATAAGCCTTTCATTTCAGTGCAGGTAGTGCAGGTAGCGCCTGCTGCTGTGCATCTGCTGTGCTCGTACAAGTGTGCTATGAAGAGAAGTGATGAAAAAGTTATTATTACCAGCATGTACTGTAGGACATGAAACGTGTGAGTGTGTGTGTGTGTGAGAGTGTATGTGTGTGTGTGTGTATGTGTGTGAGAGGTGAGAGTGTGTGTGTGTGTGTGTGTGTGTATGTGTGTGTGTGTGTGTGTGTGTATGTGTATGTGTGTGTGTGTGAGTGAGAGGTGAGAGTGTGTGTGTGAGTATGTATGCTTGTGCTCCTACTTGAGCAGGTTTCCCAGGTTAAAGAGCGCTCTGTTGTGAGGTGTGTGTGTGTGTGTATGTGTGTGTGTGTGAGTATGTATGCTTGTGCTCCTACTTGAGCAGGTTTCCCAGGTTAAAGAGCGCTCTGTTGTGAGGTGAGTGTGTGTGTGTGTATGTGTGTGTGTGTGAGTATGTATGCTTGTGCTCCTACTTGAGCAGGTTTCCCAGGTTAAAGAGCGCTCTGTTGTGCAGGGGGTTTATGAGTGTGTGAGTGTGTGTGTGTGTGTGTGTGTGAGTGTGTGCTCTACTTGGCAGTTTCAGGTAAAGAGGCTTGTTGTGAGGGGGTTTATGCGTGTGAGTGTGTGGTGTGTGAGTATGTATGCTTGTGCTCCTACTTGAGCAGGTTTCCCAGGTTAAAGAGCGCTCTGTTGTGCAGGGGGTTTATGAGTGTGTGAGTGTGTGAGTGTGTGAGTGTGTGAGTATGTATGCTTGTGCTCCTACTTGAGCAGGTTTCCCAGGTTAAAGAGCGCTCTGTTGTGCAGGGGGTTTATCTCCAGTGCCCGCCTGTAGTAGCGCTCGGCCTCCTCCGGGTGGCGTGTCAGGGTGCCCAAGTTATTCATGGCGCTGGCGTGCCGGGGGTATAGCCTGCAGGAGGGCGTGGAAGAAGAGAGGAGAGGAGAGGAGAGAACAGGAAAGAGTAAACAGAGGTCCAAACTCTCAGCATGTCTCCCACGTATCTACTTGGCAACTTCTTCTCATCTTACCCTCAGCTTTTCAGAGATCTGATCGCAATTTTCTCTTTCAGAAATTATGTTACCGCCAATCACCGATCACTTCAATCTTCAACCTGAACCTCTCAACCTATCAGGATAATATCCAACCCATTTTCTCAATCCATCACAGCAGTGCCCAATCATACCTCTCAACCAATCACTTGAATCTCCAAATGAACCAACTTATCATGACAAAATCCAAATTGGCACTGTAATCTTTTAACCAAAACTATCAACCAATCAGTTCAATCTCCTACTAAAGCTCTGGACTCAGCCAATCAGAAATGCCCCCCCTCCCTTATCACGTCTCTACAGCAGAGGGAAGGAAAGCACAGAGCTGTTATGTAGCTTTCTTTGTCACTGGAAGCCGCTGGACTAGAGTAGAGAAGTCAAACGACTGAGATGAAGAGCAGAATTCCAGCATCTCAAAACCACTCATTAGAAAATGTGCAAAACTGACATTTAATGAGATTTCAGGGTTGACCACTATTTTTTTTTTTTTTTTTTTTTAAAAAGAAAGAAAAGAGAAAAATAAATGGGCTGCATTCCCACCATTCACAGGCAGGCAATTACTGTCAGAGCAAATGCTTTTTCTGCACCAGGGCAAGAGGGATCACAATTATATTTTTATTGTGCTGGCAGAGGGACAGTCTGGGATCACCCCGAGCGTGACCTCGGTGCTGCGCTGCCTGAGTCCTGCATCGGGTCGGAGAGCAGGAGTCACTGCATTATTCACATCATTTGGATGTTTGCCATAGAATTGCCAAATTCCAAATCATTTCCCAGTCGTTCCATTGTGAAGAGATTGAATATTTACACAAACCTTTATCACATACTGCGGATGTTTTCAGGGAATTATGTCCAATAATATCGCATAATGATAAAAAAAATCCCCAGAAAGGTAGGCAGTTTCAGTTGAAAATCACATCTACAGCAGATGCCAAAGTGGAAGGCGTGCTTGTTGGCACTCTCTGTCTACCGTTTCATTCTCTTATGCAATTAAGCAGATTCTACCAAAGTTCATTTAGTGTCTAAGGTTACACATAAAGCACTCAGAAATTTAAACCTGAAACTCATTCTTGACTAATTTGTACCAATAAATGCAAAGAACATTTATAATTGCTATATGTTCTTTTTTTTCTCAATAGGTGGCTTACGAAGCTTGAAAAAACACTTAGGCAACCCACACATAAGACATTTCTATGCAGGAAAAACCCTGCGCACACACACACTCTCACTGTCACACGCACACACACACCCTCACACTCACACAAGCACACAAGCACACAAGCACACAAGCACACACACACACACTGAGCTGGAGCTCTTGGGCCCGCTCTAGTGAGTGAGTGGCGGGGGGGGGGGCAGACCGGTGGGAACTGCAGGGTATCTGTACATAATTGTCCCTCCGCTTCCTCATCTCAGTGACAGCATCCAATTTGTTAGCCCCGGGTGACCCCCGGCGATAAGCCGCGTTAACCCCGGGGAGGGACAGCCAATCAATCCTCCCCGCGGCGGGCGAGCTGCAGAAAGCCCTCTCTCTCTCTCTCTCTCCCTCTCTCTCTGCACAACGAGCGGCTCACTCAGACCCCCCCCCCATCCGTTACCCCGCCGCTGCCCCCAGCTGGCCGCAGCGCAGCGAGGGGACGGAGGGGTGGGCCATGTCCCCACCCGGCCGGAGAGACGCACCCCACCCGTCGCCTCCCGAAAGCAGCCCCCCGAGAGGCCGCCGCAGAGACGCGCCCCACAGATCTAACGTTCCTCTGTTTGGGGTGGAGCTGCTGACAGTGGATCTGGGTGAGTCTCGACCGCCAACAAGTGTTTTGACGGAAGATCTGATTCCTGATATGACAGTCATGACAGCTCCTGTCTAAACCGTGCGTAATATATGCACAAACGGCAAGGAATCATAACAGATGACAGATCATCAGCAGGCTGGGCTCC
Organism: Anguilla rostrata; assembly: GCF_018555375.3. Taxonomy (NCBI): domain Eukaryota; kingdom Metazoa; phylum Chordata; class Actinopteri; order Anguilliformes; family Anguillidae; genus Anguilla; species Anguilla rostrata. Next base: position 9,342,276 of record NC_057951.1, on the reverse strand, counting down.
TTCCAGACTAAAGCAGACGAGCAAGTTGCTGCTCCTCACTGCAGAGAAAGAGAGGAGGAAGTTCAACAGAGAGACAGAGGACAGGGATAAGCAGGAAGTCCTGGCACACCAGTGAGTTATTTGGGGGTCCTGAGGGGAGGGTTTGGACAGCCCTCTTCAGTGCCTGTGTCAGCACTCTCATGATGCCCAATAGCGCGTACAGCTCTAACCTCACACACACACACACACACAGGCTATAATACACTCCCCCTTACACACACACACACACACACACACACACACACTGGCTGCAGCTGTCAGGGGCACTTGGGTCCTGGCAAAGCACCACACACAGCAGCCACTCATTGCTGAGGGGGTTGCCATGGGAACCTGGACCACAGTGCCATGACATGCGGCCCCCAGTGTTCACTTTGGCCCCCGCCAGCTTACCGCCCAACTCCAGAGGGCTCCAGCCAAGATCCCTCAGAATAACAAGAACCCACACACACACACACACACACACACACACGCACACACACACGCACACACGCACACACGCACACACGCACACACGCACACAACAGCACAGACACACACCACGACCGACGCCACGCCACGCACACGCACCGCATACGCACACACAAACACACACACACACACACACGGGCCAGACTCACCTCAGAGCGGTTTTGTAATGGTGAATGGCCTCCTGGTGGCGCCCGCGATCCTTCAGGAAGTTGGCGTAGTTATAGTGCACCTTGGCATTGTGGGGCAGAGTCTGGATCCCAGATCTGCGAACGGAGGGACGGGAGGGGAGAGGGGCTCAGTATCAGCCAAGCGGAACGCTAACTGAAACACACACACACACACACACACACACACGCAAGCTCTCCTGCACAGAACAGAGAGATGGAGACACAGAGAGAGGGAGAGAAGGGATGAGAGCCTCAGTGAGACAGAGAGACAAAGAGAGGGAGAGAGATGGGAGGCGAGGGAGAGAGACAGAGAGAGGGAAAGAGATGGGAGCAGAGGGAGAGAGACAGAGAGAAAAGAATAGAGATCCAAGGAGAGGGAGAGAGACACAGAGAGAGAGAGGGGAGGATGGCAGAGACAGGATGAGAAAAAACATTTGCAAATTTAATTAGCGCTTGTCTTTTTCCCTTTGAAAACACTCCAAGGTTTTGTGCGAGACAAAATTATAATAACACTCTTTCTAGAACGAAAAAGAAAAAAAAACAAACAGCATCTAGTCCAGCAGAACCAGGGCTCACAAAACAAAATGTTCCAATAAAAAAATTATGCGAAGAAAACAAGAAGAAAAAAAATAATGACACAACGGAAGAAATAGTCTCGACTGTGAGGCGCAGTTCCTCCAGAAAGCTGTAATGCTGAGTGCTTATCTGCACCAGAGACAGACAGAGGGAAGCAGAGGAGGAATAAATAGATCGATAGGGAACATGCAGCCCAGACAGAGGCAGCGATAAGGTCTGTAATTTATCACTGTAAACTCAGCGCGGCAGCAGTACAGATTAATAACAGAGTTCTGTTCCCAGCATTTAACTTGGGCTGTGATGCAGCAGGGCTGGGGCCAGGGCACACACAGAGGATTCTGGGTGCCCAGTCCTGGAAGAATGACGCCCGGAGAGCGGACAGGAGGCGCTCGGAGAGGGGAGGAGTTAGAAAGGGCCGCTGGACTCACATGCACATGCTCAGTTTAAAAAGTGAGTCACCACTGGGTTTTACAGGTATCGGTATTGTCTAGTTAGTATTGACACTGGACCATAAGTGAAAGTCCACTGAGACATCACTTGTCACTGATTGTTCATCACACACGTTATCTTGTCCAAAACAGGAGATTTTGTATCATGGCATAAGCTGGTTAACCAAAATGTTTTAGCTGACTAGCTAACGTTAACTGAAAATGTTAACTGACAACTCCCCAAATGCACCTGTTTCAAGTCCTAAAATATGACGGCCACTTGCTATAACTAACGTTGCGTATCGAAGACAGCTCGGCAGCTGATGTTAGCCGTGTGCTGTTTACCTGCGTCTGACGCCGTGGAAGTTCAGAGCTGGAAGTTACGTGCCTACCTCACACAAAAAAAGGGAAAATGGCGGCGCCCGAGGTCAGGGCTGAGAAACGTACATATGTGATATGTCTATGTCTGTATGTGAGCGGACCCGCGGAGCAAGAGGGCAGCGTCTCACCTGAACAGGGCCTCGCGGGACAGCCAGATCTCGTTCTGCTGCACGGTCTTCCAGGAGAAGAGCAGCAGCAGCAGCGGCATGGAGACGGTGAGCGCCGTGCAGCCCCACCTCCCCGCCAGCGAGCACAGCCGGTTCAGCCCGTGCACCACCAGGATGCAGTACCCCATGCTGGCCGAGAGGGGGCGACAGAGGAGCGATTACCACTGGACAACTGCAGCGCACAATCAGTCTAATGAACAATTAGGCTGCAGTACCCCACGCTGAGAGAGAGGGGGCGACAGAGGAGCGATTACCACTGGACAACCGCAGCGCACAATCAGTCTAATGAACAATTAGGCTGCAGTACCCCATGCTGAGAGAGAGGGGGCGATAGAGGAATGATTACCACTGGACAACCGTAGCGCACAATCAGTCTAATGAGCAATTAGGCTGCAGTACCCCACGCTGAGAGAGAGGGGGCGATAGAGGAATGATTACCACTGGACAACTGTAGCGCACAATCAGTCTAATGAGCAATTAGCCCACAGAACACCGAGGGGGGGTGACAGAGTAGGAGTCTCTGAGAATTAGGGGCCTTTTCATATGCAAGCGCTCCTTGCCCCACAGCTCTGTTCTTGCTGTAGGAGCAGAAGCCCACGCCTCACAGCTACAGGCACGCGGCTCCCGCTAACGAGCTCGAGCTGACGCTGGGAACGTTTCCCACGCTGCCAAAGAGGAGACGTGACTAACGGCAGGATGACAGAGTCTCCATGGCGATGGCCCAGCTGCTTCTTAATTCTGCCGTTTAGCCTGAGCAGGTGTCCCGTCGGCCTGTACCTGAGACTGCAGATTCGCTTGCCCTGACGCCCACACCAGCAGCAGGATCAGCAGCTACGCCTTCCACGCGCGCAGGCTTTCCAAACGAGCGCCAACCCACTAACAGCCTCTTCCACCTTCACCCCATGTCATTCCCAAACACAGGGTGTGAAAGCGCTACGTTTGGGATTACTAAGTGCCCGAGGGCGCTGTGAAACTACACCAGGGTATGGACAGTAAGACATTGGAGATGAGGACACGTACTTAAATAGGCCGTCGTGTTGATTAGGAAGAAACAGTCAGGAAAGGTTTGGCTGTGTTATGTGCAGTAAATACACTGGTAACATGCAGGCAGCAGGGCTCACACTGATATAAAGACGGGCGGTGGCACATCGCCCTGCTCGTCCTTCGGCCCCAACGGCCGGCCTCGTGTGCAACGCAGTGGCGGCTCCGCTCAACCCCGCCATCGAGGGCGGCGTGCTCTCCACGCCTCGGTGCGTTAAGAGAGCAAGCCCAGCGCATCAAACGTGCTTTACGAAAAACAGACAAGTCTTTGTGTGTGTGTGTGTGTGTGTGTGAGTCCTGAGACAAATACACGCACAGCTTCTCTGGTGCCAACAATGGAAATTGCAGCGTTAGTAACGGTGGCAAACGGAATACAAATTAGGAGAGTTTCTAAAGTATGGAGTAAATGAACAATACAGCCTGAAATGGGAACGACGCAAGACCCATCCTCTGCCAGACCTGCCATGAGCGGGCAGCCACAGAATGTGGGTTTACCCCGCGAGGCTCTCTAATCCTACCATACTACAGCGCTGTTCAAACACAGATGCTTAAACTGGCCCCCCTCTTTAATCCACGCTCATCCAAAAAATAAACCATAATAGCAGTGGACTGGCGAGATGCGCTTTGTAAGGGCGAGAGTGTTGAGATCCAGTAATCCGTGCTACTCTCAGTGGGGCATCTTGGTTAAGTATATGATCGGTGACACTCACAACTGCAGGGCACGCTCTGCGGGTGCCGATGGGGATTTAACCTGGGGTGCAGGAAGCACAAACTCAGGGGGTCTGTGGCCACTGCAGCGGGAGGGGTCCCCTCCATCCTGCTTATTTTAACAGTGCTGTGCTTCTGAGTGGAAAGGATTTTTACAGGATGGATCACTTCAATCTCATAACATTAACGCCCGAGCAGGGAAGAGCTTTCACCGGAGCGACTTTTTAAGAGCGCGACTGTTCTCTGGAGAGAGAGAGGCTGCGTGTTGTAACTGTAACAGGGTGTGTTTATAGCGCGCACACAGCCCAGTGTAGCACAGCGTTGGGACGGGGGGGGGCGGGGAGAGCTGTCCGGTCGGAATTCGGCCAGCCCCTTCCACTTTTTTGTTTTGTTTTACAGGACGCTTAAATGTGTGCCAGAGCAGACACCCTTCCTTTAATATTAGCGGCACGTCAACACGCTCCTTCAGGCTCGGAAAACAAAAGCCGGGCTCCCTTTCCTGCGGGCCTCTCTCTCCACTGACCCGCACGGCCCGCCGAGTCCCACTGTGACATCACACCCGTCTGCTCAGACTGAGAATGCGGTTAGCGCTGTAAACAGAGCGCGCTCACACCGCGGCACCCCCACGCCCCGCTGCACCCTCCCTCTCAGAGCAGCCACCAGTCACAGCCATCAACACTGACTCACGCATACGCGTACACACACACACACACACACACACACACACGCACACACGCACACACGCACGCGCACACACACGCACACGCATACACGCACACGCACAGCAGATTCACACACACGCACATGTACGCACACACAGCAGATTCACACACACACACGCACACGCACACGCACACACATGCACAGCAGATTCACACACACACACACACACACACACACACACACACACACACACACTTCCCTAAAGCTGATGACACACTTTGGGAGGGAATACATTATTTAAGTGTTATTCAGCTGAGTCTAAGCAGCAGGCAGGCAGCGCGGCGAACACGCAGCTTCCTGAACCCGCGAGCGTGCTACTGGCTATTAGCGCTGAGAAACGGTCCATTCACATCCCCTGCTCCGAGTGCTCCAGCAGCACCTCGTACAGCTGGGTATGAGCGCGAGAGAGAGAGAGAGAGAGAGAGAGAGAGAGAGACGGAGCGCGGGAGAGAGAGAGAGAGAGAGAGAGAGAGAAGGAGCGCGGGAGAGAGAGGAGAGCGTGAGAGAGAGAGAGAGAGAGAGAGAAGGAGCGCGGGAAAGAGAGAGGAGCGCGTGAACAGGATGCCAGCGCTAGCCGCGTAAAGACCCCACGATGTCCGCTACGCTAGCGAGCGCGCCGAACAGGCCCGCCAGAACCTCCGCCACCGCCGCTTACGCTAACCTCACCTCCGCCGCGCGGCGGCGTCCCACAGCATTAAGGCCCGCGGCATCGACCGCAGCCGTAAATCCCCGCGGGAACCTCTCAGCCCCCTCCGCCAGCCGTTAAATTACCCGCGCAGGAAGCGGCTTCGCTAATGGCGCCGGGGCACCGCGGGTCAGACCTGGCTTCGGCCCCTAAAACTCCGCACTCACAGTTCCGCCCCCTTAACTCTGAACGAGAATTTAAATAGCAAAAAAAAACCAACAGGCACACCCGGTAGTATTTAAACCGGCCCACCTGATCAACCAGTTAGCGGGGCCTTGCCTGACCTTACGTAGGGCGTGCGACATTAAGCTGCAGTGGAGGAGAGGGAGTCCGCGGCTGGCGGATCGCTCCTGCTCCTGGTTCTGCGGCGGCGGTGAATCAGGCTAATTGAGTTAATCAGCCGTCTGATTGGATTAGCTCAGGCCCGTTTCTCTGCTGCGCGCAGGCCGAGTCGCGAGCGGAGCGGCGGAAAGCCGACTGCTAGCGGCCGCTAACGGCTCGGCGAGCGAACGCGGCGGACGGCGGAGGGGGCGCGTGAATCTGGGGGCGTGCCGCGAGCCGGCGGGGATTGAAACGGGGCGACGGTGCCACAAGCGCGGGGGGGATGGGGGGGGGGGGCTGGAGGTGGGAGGGCGCGCGGGATGACGGCGGGCCTGGCGAGGCCGCACTACAGGCCGTTAGCGATCACAGCCTCCGGCGCTAAGACGCCCACCTGCCTTCTCCTCACTGAAATGAATCCTCTGAGGACCGAAACCCTCCGCCCACAAAAAAAGTTTATTTACCGACTTTGCAGGATTTCTGGGTTTCCTGTGATGTGTTCATACCGCCTTTAAGTAAGTATTTGTAGATAATTCTCATTTGAGGGAGAGTCTCTCTCTCTCTCTCGGCCAAGACGTGTGTGTGTGTGTGTGTCTGAGAGAGAGACACAACATCTACCCTATCCTTCTCAAGCTGCCAAATGCTCTCTCTCTCTCTGTCTCTCTATCTCTCTCTCTCTCTCTGACACAGAAGTAAAACAGACATCTCACTTTCATTTCTCACCTTGCTGCTTCTGTCTCCCAGAGGTTCGGTAAGTAAACATGTCATGATTCCGCTCACAAAGCCTTTGCCCCATCCCAGCATGCCCTCCTTCCCTCATGAATACAGAGCAGCTCTGCATCACACAAGTGTCCCCACGGCAACGCTGCTCTGCAGCAGAGAAGTGTCCCCATGGTAACGTCCCCACAGCAACGCTGCTCTGCAGTACAGAAGTGTCTCCACAGCAACGTCCCCACAGTGATGCGCCACTCTGCAGTAGAGAAATGTCCCCGCGGCAACGTCCCCTCGACGACGCTGCTCTGCAGTACAGAAGCGTCGCCATGGCGAGCTGCTCTGTAATAGAGAAGCGTCCCCATGGCTACAGGAGCGCATTCCGCACACTCACACAGAGGATATCTGATCCTGACCTGCAGCAGATGAGACTAACACAGACGGCAACGGCCTTATCAGTATTCAATTACCAGCCCAGCCAACGGAGGTCACCAAAGTGCAGCCAGCAGAGCCGGAAGGACCAGGAGCTGCCGGGGGACAGCCTCTCGTCCCCTGGCAAGACGCTCAGACGCGCCCGTGGTGCCGAACCCATCGGCTCCTACGCACAGTCGCATCATTACGGCATCTTTCAAACCCGTCTCAAGCGGTCTGAAGTCTTACGGCTGGCGGGGGTGGGAGCAGTGCAGCTCCGTCCCTCGGCACTAAGAGCAGGTGAACTAAAGGAGCCCGCGTCACAGAGACTCCCAGGCAGACTCTGAGCGCTCACAGCGCTGGCTGTGCCGGGTCAGCTCCCGCTGGGATTTCAGAAGCTCAAGAGCTCCGCTGGATCTCCTCCATCACAGGCCGGCTCTGATACACAAAGGGGCTGCATTACCTGCGCAGCGAGGGGTTCACACCTGCATCTCATCAGCATGCAGGCTGCGCCCATCGCCGACACGCCGCAGCGCTCAGCCAATCACAGGCCAGGAGCTGCTAGTCATTAAACAGCAGTCCTGCTGTTGTTATATTAACTCTGTTATGTAAATCACGCTTTGGCAATTGTATTATTTCAAGCGCCGTCAATATAATCAAATCTATTATTGTCAATCCATCTATATTTGCCGTGACACATCGATATAATTTGAATTTCTCACAAATTGCTGAACAAATTGTGTTTTCAGGAGGAAATGAAACTGGAAAATGATTCCCTGTCCCTGCAAGGGCTCCTGGGAAACCGTGACAAATACAACAACAACAAACAAATCAGAGGCCTCTTTGCGCACCTAACTGAATACATAAACACCTGCTCCACTTCCCAGACGTCAGGATGTGATGTCAGAGCGCTGTGATAGCGTCTCCAGGGAGATGCTAAGTGCCGCGTGCAGCGCGACGCAGAACGTTTCCCGCGCTGCACGCGGATAATGGCGCCGCTCGCCCGGGCGCAGCGAAACGGTAACGACGCCGTGCCCTTCGCCGCCAACCGAAGGAGAATAAAGACATTCAGAATGGAACTACGGCGAGCGAGCGAAAGCGGATCCTTCCCTCGGGCCGGAACGCGCGGAGATCTGTCCTCATACCGCCAGCCTCGCGGGTCTGCTCCTTTATCCACATCGTTATGAGGCCCGGCCGCAGGAACAACAGAGAATAACAACACACACTTTCCCCAGGAAAGCCACAGGAGCCGGGCCGGGGGATGAGTCCGTCTGCAGCGGGGATGCGGGAGCTCGGAGAGCGCTGCTGATGTACCGCACGACGGCAGGCCCAAACGGGACCGAACACAGCGCTATATCTGCATCGCCATGGGAACTTTCAGATACGCTGTCATACAGCTTTAAAGAAACGGCACACACACAGGCACACACGCACATCTTTGTATGTGGAACACATTTAAAAACAGTACACACACACAACTGTTTGTGGGGAACGAGTTTGAAAACAGTACACACACAGACACACATACACACCAAAAAAACAGTCTAAACATTACACTTCCAGCTGCCCTCCTACCTCACTGCCATACCTCCTCCTATCTTACCTCCGGATCTTCAGATTGACATAAGACACACGTGGGCTCACCTCATCCTCCTCCTCCTCATCATCATCATCATCATCGCCTGCTCACCTGGGCATGTAGAGGACGCGCTCGGCCACCACGAAGCCCACGCGGAAGAAGAGGTTGGAGGCGGGGATGAAGGGGAACACCAGGAACAGCAGCCCCACCAGCGCCTCCTTCTCCTCCGGCCTCTAGAGGAGGAGAGGAGAGCCACACGGACATCATCAGCACCCTCAGCACCTCCTCCCGCCCTCCACACCGCCGCAGCAGACGCAGTAAACCCGACACCGCCCACGCTGAAGTCAAACACGCTTCACAGGCTCATCGCCGGTGTCATGCGTCCGGCCGTTTATACACACCGTGTTCCTAACGTCTGCAAGAAACGCGTGCGAAGATTAATGCGTTCGAAAATGAAAACAAGCTCAATGTGTGAAGTCATGAAAAAAACCCCTCTTGATTCATTGAACATCTCTGTCCAGGCATTTCGCCTTTAATTAGCGACCGCTGCTTTCTACGTGTCCCGCGTGCGTGCGCACATCCGGCCGGCCGGTCCGTTTAATCACGCTGTCTGTTGTAATTCCTCCGGTCTGCTTCTCGGGGTTAGCGAGCATCGCAGGGTGACACGGTGTTTACAAACTGCGCGCTCCGCATCACTTCACCGCGTTCCCCAGGGGTGCGGCCTGCGGCAGGGGGCGGGGCTTATGGAGCCCGGCAGCGCGTGCAGCTGCAGGCTGGTACAGGGGGGTCCGTCTGTACCGCTGCAGAACTGGGACTGGGGCTGCTGGTGTTCACCTGACCTCGGATCAGTCTTAGGAAGAGATCATCTCCGTTCAGTCAGTCCACACAGTCAAGGCAGCAGTCCTCCTTTGACTCGCGTTGATTACATGCCATCCAGCCGCACGCCCGCACCTCAGTCACAGTGGGGTTCGGGTCACATCCCCAGTTACAGTAGGGTTTTTGGTCACGCCCCAGTCACAGAGATGTTAAGAGGGTTAGGTTACTATGACAACTCCAAGACAAGCAATCCATCTCTGCAGAGCGAAACTGCGCCAATGATCAAGCCTGCTGTTGCTATGGCTACAGTGGTGTAAACCTGTCACACTTTTTTCCTGAGACAAATTAAACTTTAGTTATCAACACTTTCAAAAAAAACCCCCAAAAAAAACCCAGCTTCAGTGACCTGAAACAGCAGCGCTGTTATTTTCTCAGATGGTCGTGCGATCACTCTGGCATTTAGGGAGTCATTCGCCCTGGTCCAGCTGTGCAAACACCAGCCAGGCTGCACGTCTGCTCTCCTCCCGGATGACTGATCGATTGAGTGATTGACAGACGGCTCAGGAAGTGGACTGTGAGTCAGTGTGCCCGTGAGCCCACCTCAGCGGCTCTACACGTCTTCACGCTCACCTGGGGCTCTCACCTGTATGAGGAGCGCACTTCCTGTCCTCACGCTCAGGAAAACCCAGAGGAAACAGGACATGGACAAGCACGACCAGCAAGGCAGGCACAGGAAGTAGTGAGAAGAAGGGGAAAGAGGGCCTACTTAGCAACTTTATTCAAACCCCGTGGCTGGGATGCTGGGGTAGGCCACATCGATGGCAACCGTGAATTTTAGCCTCAAACGCAAATTCATACAGAGGTACGCTTTAAAACGATTAGGCCAAATCAGTGCTTTATCGCAAAACTTTTGTGACATAAAATTTTATTAAAAACAGTACGAGCCAAGAGAGCCCATTTGCTAAATCCCATTTTGCCCATAACACGCTCCAGTCACAGTCTGCAGTAATTGGGCAGGGACGGCAAGCTGAGCTTCACTTAAACTCCCTCTTCAGAGCGCGTTAAGAGGGAAGCACAGGGAGAGATCTTTCACTCGCATCGGGGAGCCCACAAAAGCACCCAGTCACAGAACTGACAATTTCCATTTATGCAGAGCTTTGACTTTTACGCCGAACACTGCACCCGACAGACAGAGGCGGTCTTCAGGTCAGAATTTTACGATTCAAAGCGCTCACGTCTCCGAATTTTGACAGATGCAACTTGAGCCAAAGGGGCAGTGTGTGGAGCACCAGTACACCCACCCCCGCCCCCCACCGGAGGGAGAGAGAGAGACAGAGAGGGATAGGGAGAGGGAGAGGGGGAGAGAGAGAGAGAGAGGGAGAGAGAGAGACAGAGAGGGATAGGGAGAGGGAGAGGGGGGGGAGAGAGAGAGAGAGAGAGAGAGAGAGAAGTGCAAAAAGCTGAGTCGCCAGTGAGGCAGCGGAGGCTCCTCTGAGATAACGGTGCTGCGCTGCAAAGGGAGCAAACCCCAGAGCATGCTGGGTAAAGTGCCCTCCGTGACCCTCTCCCACCAGCCCTGCAGACAGCCTGGGGAGGGATGCTGCAATGCGTCACCCCCACCGCCCCCCAGGACAGGGCTGCCAGCGGCCTCAGCTCACCCCGCACTACTTCCCACATCTGCATTGCAAATAAAGATAATGTACCAGCCGAATTTTCACTGATTATTGTTTTCTTTTATCATTTCATTTCTCATGCATTTATTTATGCATTTTTTATTTGCATGTTTGTTTGATCTGCAGTGTCTTCTCTGAAATGTTCTATCTGACCTATTTTGTGAAGCATCAAACTTTCGGCTGCAATTCAAATTTATGAAAGGTGCGATACAAGTTTTTATTCACAAACATTGTTTAATGAGTTAATTCTGTAGATTTCTGAACTTGAGAAGGAAAAATAAAAATAAAAGGTGCACTTAATTTCACAGACTGAATCCAGACCTTGGTTTACTCATGGGGAGCAGCAGCACAGACAGACATTTTACATTCACACTCCTGCACCCCTGTGAGGTATCCACCAATCACAAATCAGCATCTATCTACTGGTCAATTGGCGGAGCCCCGCTCTGTTTTCTACCGATTAGATGAGGTCACAGCTGTCTCGTCCCTTTACTATACCTGGAGTTTGTGTGTACTTAAAGGCAGTGGGCGGGGCTAAGGGGCGTGCCCGCGGGGGAGACGTCCGCCACTCACCCGCAGCGACGTGAAGCAGTGCAGGCAGAGGGAGAGCAGTGCCACCCCGAGCAGCAAGGTGGCGACGTTGCGCACGTCCCACACGGACTCCACCAGCGGGATGCTGCCCACCTGCCAGTCGTAGCAGAGCACGGCCGGGGCCAGCAGCAGCCAGGCGTTGAAGGCCAGCAGGTAGCAGTAGGTCAGGAACCTGGAGGGGGGGTTTGGTACAGAGAGCATCAGCACCAATCACACCCAGGCGCTCGCCCCCGTTACCACCGCAGGGTTCCCCCTTCTCCTCTCACAGTTTACAGAAGCTGTGGGGCTTCAGTTCGGTACCCCCTGAAGGCAAAAGCAAGGTAGACCATTCAAAGGGAAATAAGCAGCAGCTTAGCTAGCAGTTTAGCTAACATCAGTGAATGCTGCCACATGACCGAGCTGCTATGTGCAGTGCAATGTGGGAAAGGTGTCCTCCCCCAGCTGGAGGACTAGGCGTCCTTTGCCGTACTCCTGTTCACGCTCTGGTGGTGAAGCAGGATCCAGTGCAGAACCGGCCTGGGGAGGCCACACTACCACCGCCGGAGGGGATGAGCGGCCGCTGGCTGTTCCTGCAGACCTGGCACTCGACCTACAGCCAGTCTGAATTTCCTGCTTGCTTGCTCTCACAACAGGAAGAGAAGGACGATGGCTTACTTGCTCTCAGGATACACCCCTGCTCGTGAGTCATCAAGAACATAAAAAATGTGTACGATGTGACATTAAATGCCCATACTATGAACTACCTCCAAAATTTCAGTTCTTTATATTCAGAGAAAAAAAAGAGCCAAATTAAAAAAGCCACAGAATTTCTCTTTAACAGCCTAATAAACCGGGCTCCTCATTTAACATAATAAACTGGGGCCATCTTTTTAACATAATAAACTGCCAACCTAATGAACTGCAGTCCTCTCTAAACATGAATGCTTTTTGGAGCTGCAACATAGGGCGTATGTTCCTGCTTTAAACTGCATAGTCCAATTGCACAGGAAGTCTGGGCCATTTGAAAACAAACCCAAAAATGGAAACAATACAAAAAAGAAAGCCCACCTTAATATCTAATACACAGTTTTGATGGGCCTAATTAAGCATATGTCCCTGTCCCAGCGGCCAAGAGACATCTGTAATATGGCAGAATGGCAGGGCTAGTGAGGCACGGCTGTTACTGAGGAATAGCCTTAGAGTCCACATCCCCACAAACCACAATGACAAAACCACCTCTATTCCGGAGCAAAAGGGCCAATAATAACAGGGTATTAACTGCGTCGAGTAAGGCCTGCGAGGAGGATTTGGGATTCAGATTTGGGATTCACTCTGTGAGGAGGATTTGGGATTCAGATTTGGGATTCACTCTGTGAGGAGGATTTGGGATTCAGATTTGGGATTCACTCTGTGAGGAGGATTTGGGATTCAGATTTGGGATTCACTCTGTGAGGAGGATTTGGGATTCACGTGAGGTTTGGGATGATTGATCACTCTGTGAGGAGGATTTGGGATTCAGATTTGGGATTCACTCTGTGAGGAGGATTTGGGATTCAGATTTGGGATTCACTCTGTGAGGAGGATTTGGGATTCAGATTTGGGATTCACTCTGTGAGGAGGATTTGGGATTCAGATTTGGGATTCACTCTGTGAGGAGGATTTGGGATTCAGATTTGGGATTCAGATTTGGGATTCACTCTGTGAGGAGGATCTGGGATTCAGATTTGGGATTCACTCTGTGAGGAGGATTTGGGATTCAGATTTGGGATTCACTCTGTGAGGAGGATCTGGGATTCAGATTTGGGATTCACTCAGACCGTGTTCCATTTGGCCGGGGTCCATTAACGTTAACAACAGCTGTTAGTTTGGGACGGGAAAAGAACATCAACATAAACATCGATCCAAGACTACGGGATTTATTCACTGACGATGTGGACTTAAGTCCGCATGGGAAACAGAGGTGCATACGTTTTCCGAAAATAAACACAAAAGGAATCTCTGCCAACTCTGTAAAAGGACCAAAATACTTTCCATTACAGTGAGTTAGTGGAAAGGTCCTTATCCTTAAAAGGTAGGCAGTAATTTGTGGCTGTTGGGTGGCTTCCCTTATAAAAGCACTGGCTCCATAGTGTGGTGAATTAGGAAGTGCGCACTGATAAAGTACAGGCCTCCTGTGAGGGGATGAAAGCTTTTTCGCATAAAAACGTGACGTTTAAGCTGATCAGGGAGCCCGGCTGGGTAACATCTCTCACAGCGGCGGCCACAGCGGCCCGCTGTCTCCAGCGCCTCTCCGCCCGCGAGCAGGAGACACAGCGTTTCTGCTGGGGGAGTTTCCCTGGGTGACTTATCCAGCCACGCAGCGTCTGACTCTCTGCAGCCCCGGAGACAGCCGGCCCAGGACACACCGGGGCAGAGGGCAGCAGAACGGGACGGGGGCGGATCGCGACGGATCGTGGCGGATGATGGAAACTCGTCATCGTGCGACGGAAGCGTTTCAAGGCCTGTTTCACGACGCCTTCAAGACTGGCGCGGGACGGAGGCGAGAGGCTCACCACCCCTCCCCACCCCCTGCCGAATCATTAGAACAAAGGGTACAGCCAGAACGGTGCATCCTGCTCACCCTGGAACTGAGAGGAGCTGATTAGAAAATAGATTCTGGGGTTGTGGCTAATGATGATGTTCATTTGTGCAGGCACATAGAGAGAGAGAGAGACAGCCCGAGAAAACATGAGAGAGAGAAAAAGAGAGAGAGAGAGAGAGACACACTGAGAATACGTGAGAGAAAGAGAGAGAGATGGAAAGAGAGATACACACACAGACTGTCAATGAATACCACAATACAGACAGGGCCAGATTGTGTATTGATCTGTCAGACACGGACACCAATGAGCAGAAAGAGACTGAGCATTGATTTCCACAGAGACACCACCAATAGGCCAGGACCACGTATTCATTTACCAAGGTACCATAAATATAAGTGACAGAAACGGCATTGATTTATCCAGGAATATCATGGCCCAATAACACTATGTGAACTGCTTTTATTGACCAACCACATGCAGCTACAGGGTTCAAGCCTTATTAAATATCCTTTCAAATTAAAATTAATAGACCTGATTTCATCGTATTATTAATATGATTTGTTATTTATGCGTGACACATGGGTTCCATTTGACACATTTCTCTATCTGTATGGATATTCTGCATATGTTTACTGGAATATAGCAGCTTATTTAATGGTGCCATTGTATCTATTCATTACAGCTGCAGGATGTGACAGCACAGCCTTATGGGTAATAAGCAATGTTCCCCAAACACTCATTCGCTCCGACCCCTTTTCCTTTTGGGCTGTCTGATGATACACCCTTGTGCAAATGAACTGAATCACGCACACACTCCTATGTTCATTTGCAGCCATCTTTTCCTTTACCATTCCGTCCACACGTTACACATTTGCGTAATTTCCAAAGCGTTCTGCTCGCTGTGTGTTCATGCATTCCATCTCCGCACCTCATATTCTTTTGTTCTAGCTCATTATCATTCTGGTCACCCCCCCCCATCCCCCACCCCCCCCCTTATTGGTTGTTTTCGTGTATTAGATTAGTGTACTGTTGGATTCCTCCATTTCCTCTGCTTCGATTTGACACTTATTAATGTTTTCTGCGCTACATTGGGATGATGCAATAAGGCATAATCCGTCCGCCGGGAGGCAAATTTCCCAGAAAGCCACAGGAGATTAATGCCTGGAGAATGAAAAATAACCAGGCACAATGTAATCAGTCAGTTAATGAAAATGTAATCAGTCAGTTATTCAATTAATCTGCAAAAGGTTGTAGCTGGGCTAATTATGCCTTCGTGTTTGTTTCGGTTTTCCTACCCAAGATGCATCATAACATGAACACGCTGGTCTGGTTTGGGGTGATAAGTGCCCCTTTTGAACATGTACGGGGAAGCTGTACCGTCCCTGAAATTTCAAATAAGTAAGGACGTCCAGAATGAATTCTGCCACAGAGCAGGAAGTAGCAGGAGGGACCCGGGTGTGCACAGGAGGGGCGCAGTGGGTGTGCCCCTGCATGGTACAGAGAGCAGCACACAGGCGCATCTCTCTCTAGCGGTGTCAGAGCATGGGGGGGGGGGGAGGATGCAGAGTAAATTTCCCCCGGGACCGGCCCGGAGCAGGGCCGTATTTCACACGAGTCCGGCGGGCCGGCGGGCCAATGTCTGGCCAGCGCGGCCGAGCTGCCGGGGCCGAGGGCGAGATTACGGTGAGCTCATCGCCCCGCGCAACGCCACATCAATCGCCCGGCTTCATAAGAGCCACAGCAGCGATCAGTGCTGAGAGCACCGCGTCAGCGCTCAGCTCGCGCGTGTGTGCTTAATGCCTCACGCTTACAGCGGCTTTGCTTTGCACTTCCTTAGCGTTAGCGGCCTCTGCTCCGCTGCTCAGCTACTCCCGCCGTTTTCACTGGCCGTGTTAGCTTGTCACAGCAATAAGCATGGAAATGGATGCATGTGAATGTGATGTAACACAGATGCAGTGTGTGTGTGTGTGTGTGTGTGTGTGTGCCTGTGTGTGCGTGCGCCTGTGTGTGTGTGTGTGAGGGAGACAGAGCGTATCTGCCCAGTGGCTGTACGATACCTGGTGAGCAGGTGTGGGGAGAACGATGCTGGGTTGTCCTGCTCGGAAAACAGGGGCATGGAGCCGCCCATGACCCACAGGCGGAAGGACATGATGAGCGCCACCTGCAGGAGAGACCAGTGAACACAGCAGGTACAGGCTTGCGCAGGGCGAGAGGTCACCTGACCTGAATCAGTGTTCAGTCCACTGAAGTTCATAATTAATTGGATATACTTTCCTCATTCCATAAAAAACTTCTGAAAAACTTTATGCTTAACACTGCAGCTGTGCTTTTAATCCCACAGAACACCAGAGGCACACACAGAGCTGGGAGTCTGGGAAAATTAAATGCTGCAGATCTTTGTTCGCAGAATATATGGGCTCAATAAAGCAGGACTCCATTGTACTCCTTCAGAAATGTAATCTTCTTTTTATCTGACCCACGGAGGACCGCACCCACCCATCTGCCTGCCCGAGATAAAATCACATCCTATGGGTTATTTCTGCAGCAATATTCCATAAGACATAACCTTGCAGAAGACGGTGCCACCTTTGTTTTTACCCAGATACCAGAGGGAAAATGTACCGGCCCGGCCCGTGCGATAAGACGACTAAGACCACTGATTTAAAGAGACCGTCGGCTGGAAAGCATGAATATTTCCAAAGCCTCTGATCCAGATCCAAGAAACAAAATGGCTTCTTTCTTTATGAATAAATGTTAAAAGTAAATGTTACCAGGACCGATTCATGCATGAAAGCTTAAATCTTTCCCCAGCCAATAATCTCAAACCTGGAATCGATTAGAATTACTGCTGCAAAAAATATCACTTTTTAATGAAGGCCAACTCCATTTTTTCAGGGGAGGTCATGGATAAGACAACTTCAGGACTTGCATTTCTGTTGCTGTACATTTGGACTTCAACTAGTTGGCAGAACCTTGGCAAATTAGATCTACAGCTACAGCTACACACAAGTTCTGCATGCAGGGAATAAATATTTGAGACAAAGAAGGGCAACTAAATAGATTCCTGGTTGAGCACTTAAGACACAGTCTAATCAGGCTCAACAAAATGAGAGAAGGGGTAACAGAGCTTTCTAAATTCATAAATGGGATTAACAAATTGAACTGCAAAAGATTATTCAGGCTCAGCTCTCAACGGATAAAGCGGAAAACCCACTCCGGTATCAGGAAGGTTTTTTTCTAAAAGCTCAGCAAGTTTTAATGCGTGGAACAGCCTGCTTGGTCATAGTGTGATGAGAACAGGAATTAGGGGTGTGTCAGACTCCAGTTCTGGTGGGCAACGGTGTCTGCCTTCAAGTCACCGATTGGCTAAAAAGACCACAGCTTGTCTCTAAGGCCTAAATTGGCGGTTGGAAAGTAAAACCCTAGAGCCCATCCAGGGGATTCCACAGTATGGCAACCCCGGTGCTAAATATCACAGGCGTCTGCTGACTCACGTAGACAGTAACCACACAGGTGCGCTTGATGAAGGGCCAGCAGGCTTTTGGCATGTCCCTCATCCTGGCACAGGACAGGTGCCTGAAACACAAGGAACAGGAAACAATTTGGTGGCTGAGAACAGGTCCCACAACACGTGGTACAGGACAAAACACAGTCTGTATGTTTAATATACTATGGAAACCATTTCCTGAAGCGGGCTTGGTGTGCATTTCTGGACATTTAAGATGGCAAAAAAAATCCGGACGAAGATTTGATTTCTCGCAAGAAATTAATCCTGCGAATGAAGGAACCTGGGAAATCTGATAAGAGGGGGGAAAAAGAAAGGCAGGCCGATATTCACACGACAGTCCCCCCCTTTCAGAGAGAGCACAAAGCCGGCCTTTCCGAAAAGGCTTATAAAATGAGGTCACGGACGGTCGGGGCCTAAATCACGGCTCAGTCAGGGGGCAGCGGTAACAGGAAGTTCCAAACCCCTCTCTCTCTCTCTCTCTCTCTCTCTCGAAGCGGCGCAGAGGAGCTCCGCAGAGCGCCGCAGAAGGGGGAGGGGCGCTCGTTTGGAGCGGGGCGGGGTTCCCCACGCGGTGCCAAAACGGTTCCACTTTCCCAGAAACAACCGCGGAGGGAGCAGCAGCGGAGCAGAGCGAGACAGAACCTGCCAGCGCTCCGAAGACAACAGAAGAGTACGCCACGCTTCCGTTTCTGTTTTTTGGGGAGAATTTTTATTTTATTTTTTTGCCATTCAGCAGTGAATATTTTCCCGAGTTCTGTGAGGAAAGTTTGTTGGGAAAGTGGAAGTATGCAAAGTGCCTGGGACAGGATAGCTCTTATTACAGCGAGCAGCACTGCGGGCTCATTAATATGCGCACACTTCAGAGAAGATGCACCTCTGCTGTCAAACTCCTTTCACACTCATATGGGCATAAATCACTGTTTCACTGAACACAGCAGGGAGGCCAGTTTTATAGCACAATAACCACACCTCCACCCTCTAATAAAAATATGAACACACGCGCACACATCCACACACACACACACACACACACACACATACAGTACACCCACACACACACATCCACACACACACACACACACGCACACACACACGCACACACACCCTCTGCTCCCCAGCCTTACTCACCTGCTCCCTCTCTCCCTTTCTTCCGTTTCTTTTCCATACAGTCTCTCCCTTCTCCTTCTCCATCCTCTATGCTTCTCTGTTTCACTTCCTCCTCCTTTGCAAGCCTCCACCTCTCCTTTCCTTGCTGAATCATTGCCTCTCTGATTTGCCCTGCTCACAACTTCATGCTATGCATGCAGGTTCTTCCCTTCAGTCACAACAGTAATATCTACTATTAATATTGTCATAATTATTATTATAGTTATATTAATAATAATCATCAACATCACCATCATAACTTCACTTTATTGATGAAACCGTTACAGTAATGAGAACTTAATTCATAGAGATTAACTAGAGAAAACAAGCAGAGAGGGACGTGTGAGGTAAAACACACTGACCACCCCCCACCCCACCGCCCTCGAGACTGCGCTCTCCGGTCGCGGATGAGCACAACGTCCCCCCTGAGAGCCCCTCCTCCACGTTTAAGTCAGACATTTTGGGACAGCCTCTCTCGCCGGTCCCTGGAGCCGACAGCAGGCGGATCAGACCTTCAGTCCCACGTTTGTAAAAACCATCCCCCCTTTTCCCCGCCGTGTCCACAACGTCTGGACAGAAGAGGAGTCTCACGCAGGGTTCTCTCCGCTCCTCCCAGCCTGCCGCTCGAGACAGACTCACATCCATTCAGGCATGTGAATAGAGCCCATTTAGAGAAACACACTGGTTAATTATTAAACCCCCCACACGGGACACGAGCGGGGGGGGGGAGGGGGGCAATTATAAGGGCTCCAGCCGTCTGCAGGCATTCCCGCCATTCGCTGGAGAGCCATCTGAAACCTAGCAGGCTTCCGCCAGCGTCTGCCGCGGAAGGTCCGTTTTTTTTTCTCAGTACAAATTAAATTGTGCTTGGTTAAGCTTAGCGAATGCAGGGGGGGAGGCCTGGCGGGGAGGGGCCCGTCTGAGAGAGGCCGTCTGGAGGAGTAAGACCGGCGCAGTAAAGCTTGGCCGCGCTTAACACCGGCAGCGGTCACGAGTCCAGGAACCCAAATTCAGCCGTTCCACACGAGTGAGACTTTCCAACGGGACCAAAGGTTAGCTCAGCGGCGGAGCTGGACGCGAACTGGAGTAACCTCCGGGCTCACTGTTCTGGTTTCTCTTCTTCAGGCACGGGGGAAATCCCTCTGCCGTTTACACTGGGGATTCCTGTTTCATTTCGGGGGGCGGGGTTTATGAACTGTATGTGTGGAGTATGAAACAGGATGTGCCCCCGTCACCTGGTTCAGCTGCAGGTCAGAGGCACATACAGACTGCGCAGCAGCAGCAGGCCGAGGCCCCTCAGTTGCTTTCACACAGAAGCATAAAAGAAGCCTCTCCTTCCCTTCAGAGCTGACCGCAGATCCTACCAGCTTCAGCACCGGTAATACATACACTATGCAGTTCTTTGTACTCTTTGACTCTCCACCGACAGTCAAATACCTGCTGTTGTAATGCAGACACAATCACGGATGTAGTAGCCGTAACTTCTCGTAACCGGTATAGATAATTAAGTCAACGGAAAGAAAGAGTGCTGCTTTCACTGCACTAGGAAAGTGCTCTGTATAATTGCAGCTTCATAAAGGAAATAGCGTTTTGGTCGTTGGTTTAAAAGAGAAGGAAAGAAAAAAGAAGTCCTTTATCCGCTGGCTCTTCAGCTCAATCTTATAAATCCATGACATCTCGCTATTGGACAAGGACTTTATTTTAAAACCCTGGCCTTTCTCTTCCGAGGCGGGGGCGTCATGGTAACGGAGCGGATCTGTAGAGCTCATGAAAAACAGGAAAAAGGCCGCTTTCAATATCCATTCTACTCACGGCAAACACGCCGGATCAAATGTCACACTTTGCAGAAGTTTCACTTTTGGGATTTTGTCCTTTAGAATTTGCTTCTGCTGCCGTTATGTGAGGAGAAGCACTACTCCTGCAGCTCTCTCTCCCTCTCTCTCTCTCTCTCTCTCGTGTGTGACAGCACACCCACTCACACGCTCCGGCTTTACTGCCTGCAGACTACAGCACACACACACTCACACTGTGACACGCGCAATAGCTCGCCTGATAAGACAGCACTCCACACATTTACAAATATTACTACACAGTCTAAACTCCAGACAAGCTATGCCGCTGGTGGAGGGAACTGCTCCCATGTAATATAAAGAGTATTTGTACATCGACGTTTACGCTCTCAACTGCTTAACTTTATGAGTCATAAATCAGTCGTTTGTACGTGTCCCACCACGGGCCCCTTTGGGGTTACCCTGTCCCAGCACCGGCCCCTTTGGGGTTACCCTGTACCTTTGGGGTTACCCTGTCCCAGCACAGGCCCCTTTGGGGTTACCCTGTCAGAGCACCCACTCGCCCGCAGACAGCGCTCATATTCTCACTCTCTGCAGAGTGGCGCAGTGCTGTGCATTCACAGCGGTGATTATGGGCCCAGTCAATCACGCGGGATAAGCAAACGGCAGTTATTTATTGCAGTCCGTGTTTCTCCCCCATGCATTATGCATATTAAAAGCTTCCACTTTCGCAAACGCCGTTCCCTGCATATAACACGCTTCAGGACTAAATCTGTGCCTCGTTCGTGTTGTCAGAACCCTAAAAACCCGCCATGTCTCAGGCACACTCAGCCCGGTGGAGAGGCACACACAGGGCCGGCTGCAGCGGGACGGGGGAAACGGAGGAGGCGTGGGCGGCTGAGAAATGGCCCACTTCCGTTTTTACAAGCCTTTCCATCGATTTTTACACGTTTCCTAATGTCCCCTAAAAGGCCGGCCCATAACAAACAGGCTAACAGGGGCAGTGACTGAGCGCGCTCCTGCCCTCCTCAAACCCGCTCAGCCCCGCGGCCGGCTTTGAGAACCAGCGTCTCCTCCTGATGCAACAGCACAGCCGGGGAACACAGCTTCAGCACCAAACTGAGATACCCACAAATACTGCAAGTAAAAAAAAACAAAGAAATCTATACAAACAACTATGCTGATGCTCTGTGTTGGATTATTCATTCATTCGGTTTAGTAGACAGTCTAGCCCAGCGGCAACTCACAGCAACACTTACAGTATCACACTGTCTGCAGGCCGTCCGTATGGTAACCAGGGAAACGGCCTGCTGGAGGGCGCAGGGCCCACGCAGCACCAGGGAGGTGTGACATCATCAGCCAGCGCCGATGACAGGGGGCTGTGGTGTGGATGAATGGGGGGGGGGGCTTGTCCCCGCCACACCTGTGGGAACCTGCAGTGGACAGCGGGTCCTTTATTCCTTTAAAAAAGGCCCCAGACAGTGTGGAGGGGGGTTTGGGGGGGTTGGGGGGCAGGATGGGGTGCGATGAGCCAGTCAGGAGGGACGCAGGGAGCTCTTCAGAACGAGGGAGGGAAGAGGAGGCCTGGAGCCGACTAGCTTTGTCCCCTAATCCGGTGTGAAATCTCAGCGGCTAAGCCCCAGCGTCTGCGCCCCTCAAAGACACTCCGCCACGCCAGAGATCAGCTCTCAGGGCCCTGTGAGCCCTCCGCTTATCCTGCCCCCCCCCCCCCAAAAAAACACCACGGCTCACAAAGCTGTCTCTGAGCACGGACCCGGCGCCTGGCTCAGGATGAGTGCTGACGCACGGGCAGAGCCGAGGCCAGGTCCACAAGGGCCCTCAACACCTCCGTGCTCAGCGCTCCAGCGGCCATGAGACCAGAGCAGCGCCTCCCGCTGGAATGTTAACCGCTCCGGTTTTCACTGTCGCCCCCCCCCGCCTGCAGGGCCCCCGTCTCAAACCATAACGGAGACTCCCCCCCCCCCCCTCACTAAAGCACCAATGATTGACTGAAGCGGTAGCCTAGTTACATAATCATAACCATAAATCACCATAAATCAATACGGCCGGCGCGGCTGAAGAATCTGTATAAATAAATGATGTCCGGTTTTGCTCACCGTGTTCAAGCAGAAAGCGAGATCAGACAGCGAAGCTCCAAGCGCTGCACGCTGTACTGTAAGGCTGCATTATTAACCCGCGGAGGGTGTTCAGGTTCTGGAGAACGCAGCGGTACGCAGGAAACCCCGCAGAGCCGGCACACGGGCACCCCGCAGAGCCGGCACACGGGCACGCCCAGAGACAGCATAACGTACCCTAAAAGGGCTGCAGGTTCGATTCCCGGGCAGGACACCGCCACTCAGTCCCTCGCTGTTTGCTCACAGTGCAGAGCGGCTGAGAGGAACGTCTGAGGAATTGAGGAAACAGAGAGCCCAGCATGGGGGTGCGGGCGGGTATGTGAGGATTATGATTTGGCGTGGGTACAGAGGCAGCGCTGCGGAGCCCCCTGCCAGACTGAACGCCTCATTACTGAACCCGAAGCACAAAGCGCACCGGCACGGCCTGCCCCACGCGCTCTCAACCCCACTCTGACCCCCCCACTCAATACTCTGTACTGGCAGGACGCCATCTTTCCACTACTCTTTTTTTGTTTGTTGTAGAAACCACAAAACTGAGGCAGTGGTGTGAAGTTTTGAGATGGTGCCCCCCCCCGCCCCCAAAAAATACGCCACCCGCTCCGCATCCAGCCCGCCCAGTCACAGAGACATTTCAAGTTACACAGTCATTTAGGAGCACCGAGGAGTCAGCACCCATCATGTTTCTCATTAAGCACGCGCAGCTCAGTCAGCACAGGCACCTCCGAGCAGATCTGAGGGGGGGTGTGGGGTTGGGGTTGAGATGAAGCTCATCTCCCCGCGCCCCACCCACCCTAGCCAGCCCGAGACGGCATTCATCCGTTGGGCGGGCAGCCGCCATCGTTCTCATGACGCTCGCAGCACAGGCCCCACAGATCGAGGGTCGTGGAGGCCACGTGCCAGAAGCGGGCTATCTCCGCCAGAAACCGCGCAGCCGCCCCCTGAACGCGGCCGTGCAGGGCGGTTTCTAAGATAAACGCTCCGCTTCGCAGAGTGATTTAAGACGCGCGGGACGCCGCCGCGCACGGCCAGCTGAAAGGTTTCATTACTGCGCCTCCTCCTAAAAGGGGCCATTAGCTTCATTAGAAAAAAGAAAAGAAAAAAACATGGACTTTTACGTGCTCGTCTATGTCATTTTTAATTCTGTTACCGCCCCCCCCCCCCCTCCCCGAGAGGCGAAATACCGCAGGATTATCATCCTGCTGCAGACGTCTGCTAGCGCTTACACCGCGCGGCGCAGTTCATCACAAACTGCATGCGGAGAGGACGCTGCGATCTGCTGCCGCCTCATTGAGCACGCGAGCCTGCGCTTCCGCCGCAGCTCCAGACCGCGGACGGCTGTTTGATTTGTTCCCGCTGAGCCCGTAAGACAAGGGCCCTCTGTGACCTCACTTCCTGTGGAATTCCAGGTGTTTTCCGCAGGCAGGCCTATCCATCCTCATCTCCTCCTTCCCCCCCGAGGCATCTCTCCATCTCTTTCCTCTGGGACCCGGGGGCCCCTCTGCTGCTCAGGGCCCACGGCCAACCAAAACACCAGGGGTGGCCCCTTCAGCTGTGCTTGGCCCTTTTCCAGCCCCGCTGGGGGCGTGTGCGATGGGGGGGGATTTGGGGGGTGGGGGCCCGGCAGAGGCGACACAGACAGCGGCTGCTTTCGCACATGGAACACGAAACAGCGCGATATCATCTTTACCAAAAGCCAAGCGGCTTCTCCTGCTCTTTCAACCAACAGCCATCCCAGATTTCAACAGGCTGACAGCCTTCACGCTACAACATCAGTAACCATTGTGCTACATGCTCAACATCACATGCACAGTCATATGCTAATGACAGGATGGAAGTAGGTCAAGCCCATAACCAAGACGTTTACAGTCTGGCTAGTTATGAATTTAACTACGAATTACTAGCCAGAGAAGCTAGCTAATGTTAAGCAGCTAGCACATGAAGAAAAAGTGCAATCATAACCCCTAACATCCAGCCATATTTCAATGTGCACGCACACCCATGGGAACTTGGGTGAGACGGTGGCAGAGTGCAAGCAGGCTTTCGTTTACTTGGTGCAGCGGTAAGAATGAATGCAAACTGACAGGTGTCTTCCTGAGTTCTGCACGCTTGACCTGGTAAGCTTTGCCTTATATTCCCCCCAGTCAAAACAGAACACTTTTGGAGTGTGAGATCAATATTCTTATAATGTGTGATATTGTAGTTTTTTTAAATATATAAAACCACATCTATCATGGCAATGAAATTTAGGATTAAACTGACAGAAGAGAGAACGCAAGGAGTCTCCTCGGGAAAAACACACCTGACGCGGCGCACCGAACCCGCGCTAGTCCACTGCGTTAAGAGCGATCGGAGCGCGTTCCCGCACGCGCCGATTATCCCAAATTAAACTCTTAATTACAAAAGCGCCGCTGTTCCCAAATGTCGATCTTTCCCAGTGATAACCTCTCCATTGAAGAAACGCTGCGATAGAGCTGCACCGACATTGTGAGGACCTCACATGTAACCTGCCGTCGCACACGTAGCAGTGACAACACACGGACAGTGTGGGGACGCTCGGCACCTGCGCTGGCCTTGCCCGACCCCCACGGCCCCCAGCGTGATTTAATGACGTCTGTCACTGCTTTAATTCCGCCGTTTTAAATAGCTTCCTGTGCCAGGGGGAGCGATAAAAAAGGAGCAGAAAGGGGAGGCAGACAGGCGCCGGCGGCCGTGCGGGACCTGGGGACGCGGATAAGAGCGGGCGGAGACGGGAATGCTAATGCCAGGCTGTCAGAGGGCCCGGCGGACTGGGTCTGATCCTCCACAAACGGCCCGTCCTCGGGCGACCCCCTCAGCGCCAAAGGGAAAGGGAGGGGAGGGGGGGGCTGTCCCGAGGTCCACCTCAATCAAGCCAGGGAGGGGAGGGGCTAATTAGCAGGATGGCTCCTCCCCCTGTCAGACGGGAAGGTCTGATAGCGAGTCCACACAGGACCCCTCTCCACACACAGACACCTCTACCCCCACTGCAGCAGGGAGGGGCTCGCTGAGAGGAACAAGGACACCCGCGCTACACCATTCCAACGCCAGCGGGGTTGGATCAGAAATTTACAAAATGGAGACAGTGCCGCAGGCACCCCCGGGCCATGCCGGGTGAGGGGGGGAGAAATTCAGGGGCCTGGTGTTTCTGTGAGAATGCGACCCTGACCTAGCAGGCCAGCGTGGAACCTGCTGAGCTTCTGCCTTTTTAACTGCCTCGCTTTGTGGCAAGAGGCGAAGCGCTGTGCCGCAAATCCCCAAAATTAAAGAAAGACAAGACGGGCGAGCTCTGAAGAACGAGGCAACGTTAGGTCATGATAACTCGCGATGGCTCACGGTGACATACCTTATGATCACAGGGCAGCGTCCGCCTCTCTGTGGTCCTCTGTGTCCGCGCCGTGGTGCCAGATCACACCGAGCGCTGCTACAGTAATGAGAGCCGATGGCGGGGGCTGGTGCTCGGGCCCGCCAGGATGCACATGAAGACGGATGAGGAAATGCTAATGAGGCTATTTCTGGCTAAGATGAGTGTGCTTTTCTTTGTTTCCGACGTGAGAACATGGTGCCATAAGCATCCCGCCAGTCCCCTGAGGATCCCCCCCCCCCCCCACGCGCAAAAACAAGCCGTCAAACAAGCCTCCCTCCCACCGTGCAGCAGGGACTCAGACTGAAGCGGCTTTAAGAATAAACTACCAAGCGCAGGCTTCTCTTCAGAACAGCGCCGGAGGAGTTTAGACTTCCCTCCTGAAGAGCAGAGAAACGGTCCCTCTCAGCGTTAATGTCTAGATGTTAAAGGTCGCGTGATGGCTGAACCACCACAGTCGGCCAGGTGTACAGGGCACTGCGGCAGCACTGGGCCCTGAATGGACACGCACTGTTAGAAACGGTAACTCAGAATCTCACATCCATCTCTTCATTAATTCAGCTCAGCCTTCACTCATTACCTCAGCCCCCCCCGTGGCTCCAGCGCAGAGCAGCACACTGCATATAAAACCACAAACCTTCCATAAATCACCCCGTCCGTCCAGCAGGGACATCCTGGCGTTCTCACCAAGAAATAAAACAACAGAGAGAATAATGGTGAAACGTACCGTGAAATCACACACGCTATTCTGTAAGCAAGACGTCTTTATATTGAGAGAAAAAACGTTATTTCATAAAAAATAAAAAAAAATGACCTAATCTGTCTGTAATTTCCAGTATTTCACAACTTTAGTTCTATTTATATAGCTTATATAGTTATATGGCTTATATATATATATATATATATATATAGTTATATGGCCATTTTTTTGCTGAAGGGGACAGGCTGTTCATTTATGCTAAACGTTTTGTTGGAAATATACAGCTTACAATTGATTTAGGCTACAGCAGTCTCACTCTAGCGTTTAATTACATTCAGTAAGAATTATATACACTTGCTCCGTTCATATTATTGCACTGGTCGAATCATATCACAGTTTGGGCTAATTGAAGCTACATTTATGGAGGCTAATTAACAAACGATGAAATGCCGTTTCTGATATGCCGTTCAGAATCTCTCGCACAATTTCTCAATTAAAAAAGCACTTTCAGATCTGGACCGAGATTTCCTGGGAATGAAAATATGAAGTCCCAGCACGCACACGCACGCACACGCATGCACACGCACGCACACACACACACACACACACACACACACACAGTAGAGCATGTAGCCCAGGGGGAAGCCTTGGCGTGTGCCTCTGCCAATGAGCAATTTGTAAAAATCGAAAGTGTTCACATCTCCCGATGCCCAGAGTCACTCACAGCATGCTTGGTGTACTCCACTGTGGCCCCCTGCATGCTGACACTCTCACACACACACACACACACACACTAACACAAGGACACGCACATACACACACACACACACACACACACACACACATACACACGCACATATACACACACACACACACAGTAAAGGGCCCTTTCTCAGGAAAGAACAGAAGAGTTCATCTCAGACACACATTAGAATGTCCACATTCATGTGAATCCTGCCATTCCACACGCCTACAAAAATGACATCACACCACCATTCACTACACGGGAGCAGCATCTGACAAAGCCAGTCAGGGCCCAGGCACGAGCCTGCAGCTGAGAAGGGCCAACAGGCCGTATAACGTGCACTTTTACGACTGCAGGTCGCATTGCGAGCACCTGAGCAGAGACACAGGAACTGCGCATCTCCTAAGGAGACCAGCTGGAAACAGGAAGGCCTGAACTCCCTAAAACAGGAAGGCCTGAACTCCCTAAAACAGGAAGGCCTGAACTCCCTAAAGGCTCCCCAGCGCCTCGCTCACAGAAAGCAGCTGATCAGACGCGGCTAGCGCACGCGCTCAGGTGCACCTCACGGGGAGTCTGGGAGCGGCGGCTCTGTGCGCGCGAGCGGGTTCCCGCCGGCCGCCCCGCTCGGCCCCGCAGTCGCAGCGCGGAACGCTCTCTCTCCCGCCAGGGTTTCTTGGCGGTGAAGCGGGTTGGGCTTTGTTTTCGGCCGCTTGCTCCAGCTGGCAGGAGACGCGCAGCGCTGGGGAACACACACACACACACACACACACACACTCTCTCTGGCGCAAACACACACACACACACACACACACCCACGCACACACACACTCTCTGGCGCAAACACACACACACCCCTCTCTCTGTCGCACACACACACGCTCTCTAAACTCTGCCTTTATTCAACCCACGCCGTGACAGCGAGCAGATTATGAGACTGGAGGCTCAGAGAGCTGATGTTTCTGCTGCTAAACTCTACACAAGCGCGGGGGCAGGCCAGGCTCTCGCTTCCTCTGCCAGGCCGTACGAAGCCCCCTCCAGACGGCAGTCAGGGAGGGGGGGGGAACGCTGCAGGCTGGAACACTGGCTCCTTTTGTTCCCCGCTTAGAGCGACGAACGCAGCGTGTAAAATTTAAATAAAAACTGACTTCGCCCAGACTAAAAAAGAAAAACAGAGAAAACGGTTGTGTCAGAGGGCAATTTGGAGAACAATCCCGCAATCACAGAGCAGCTTCTCTTCATTTTAACGCTGCTCGATAATGAACGGCGATCGGCGCTGTTCCTGGGGGAAGGCAGGAGGTTCACAGTCAAACAGCCCTAATACTCAGCCAGGCTGTTTAACAGACCCCCCCCGCCCCCCCTCCGCCCGCCCCGTCTCCCTCCCCCTTCCCCACCGTATGCGGGAGCCAAAGTCTCGACAAGCAGATGTCAGTATTTAATTAAGCTCCCAATTAAATCAGCAACAATTATATCTTCTCCAGCTATCAAAGGACTGGGACAGCCAGGCTTAGGAGAGGCCTGCCATGGCAATGACAGCAGAGCGAAAGAGAGGAGACACGAGAGGAGGAGGAGGAAAAAAAGAACGAAGGCAAAATCAAAAGGATTTCCCCACCTGGAGCGCCCCTGCAGACGAACACCTCCAGAGTCCTGTGTGTGATAACCGAGTGAGCGGGGTTATTTAGGGTGCAGTATTTACACATGCCCAAGCCCAGCAGCGCCCCCCACAGGCAAGGAGGTCCCCCAGCGCTGCATGTCAGCTAAATGGTCGGCTACAGACCACTATTTGGCCAGCTAATTTTACACATATATTTAAGGTCTCCCGATGAATTCCGCAAAAATGATGTCATCAGAACCACCTGTCTCCCCGCTGTAAACATCGCAAACTGAGTGCTGTTCTCACCTGGCTGGCAACCCAAAAATGGGGAATTCCCCAGCTGAGGCACACTGGAAAGGTGAAAGAGGCTCCCGGACGTTGCCGGGAAGAAAGAACGCTAACAGAGACGGCACACTGCCCCTGCCCTGCCGGAGCCTCGGCTCCTACAGCCGCCGCCGCCGCCGCCGCCGCTGCCGCTCGCTCAGGCTAAGGACTGTAATCGCATTACCCAGCAGAACCCAACCGCTGCAAAGAGGATTCTCCCTGCCCTCCTCTCCCCGCCAAAATAAAACAGGCCGTCAAACTGCTGGCTCACCCCCCTGTCCCCCCCCCACCCCAGAGAGCCAACAGTCCCCATTCACACAGACGCACTTTTAACACAGGCAGCCCGTCGGTCATTCTGGATTAACATGGAGACTGCAGACACTGCAAACCCAGTGCAGAGGCCCGTCGGCTCGCCTTCGCAAAAAGGACACTTCTGAGAAGACGCGGTAAACCCAAACGCCCCGGGACAAAACCCCCCCCCCCCACAGGGCAGGGGTGTGGTCAGCAGACACGCCCCGCCTCCATCTGACATCAGCACCTGGGAGAAACCCAAAATCAGAAAGCGTTTTTCCACGAGAAGCAGCCAGTGCCAAGCGCTCGCAAGCATGACTGAACAATGAAAACTCAACACAGGAAGCCTGGAACCCGAGCTTCACGCTGCCAGAGCTGGTTACCCGAGAAACAAGCCAGAGCCGCTCGCTAGCAAACGCAGAATCTGAATACGCTGTCAAACTAAAGGACACAGCAGCCCTGCGCTTTAAAAGACACAGGAGCTGTTAGATAAATGGCGAGTGTGTCACTGATTGTTCATTTGTCTCTGGGTGAAGAGGGAAAACAGAGGAAATGCTCATGAATGCTTTCAGTGGAGGACATGTGGCTGAAAGGCTCTCTCTGCACACTCATCGGTCCTCATCTTGCGTTCGCTGTTCTCTCCTTCACTCTCCTTTCCTTTCTTCCTCTGTCTCTCACTTCCTCTATCTCCCTCTCCCCACTCCCTCTCTATTCTCGCCCTCTCCCACCCTCACTCCCACTCATCCCCCTCTGCCTCTCACTTCCTCCCTCTCTCCCCCTCCTCTCTCTCTCTCTCTCTCCCCCTCCCTCTCTCTCCCCCTCCCACTCTCTCCCCCCTCTCTCTCTCTCTCTCTCTCCCCCTCTCTCTCTCTCTCTCTCTCTCTCAGATGTTTACAAACACTCTGGCAGGCTGAGTGGCACGCTTAGCAGAGAGGTTAAAGCTGGCCTGTGCAGTGAGGGGGCGGCAGATTGCTGTGTGACAGACGCTGGGCTTTAGAGCTGCGCAGCTGAACGGGGACGAGGCGTGGGCTGCACCCTGTAGACAGCGAGCCCCAGCGCCACTCAGGAAGCCCTGCGCTGTGTGAGCGGCTCTCACGCGCTCAGTTATGAGGCTGGAGCACGAAGGACGCTACCGGGGAATTTTTTGTCAGCCAGCCAATCGGATCGCGTTGCTGACTGTGTTCAGGTGAGCTCTGGGACGAGGCCGCGCCGCACAGACACACACACACACACACACACACACACACGCACAGACCCTTCAGCTGAGCGTGAGCGGACGCGACCGGGCCGCCTGCGATAAGACGGACAGAACAGCGCGGTGGCGCCGGGCAGCAGCCACACGCTCCAGAGCGGAGAGCTTCAGACGGCGAGCGGCCTGGCGCTCCAGCGCCTCCCCTGTGGGAGCACACGGAGGAGGAGGAGGAGGAGGAGGGAGTCTGCTTCCAACGGCACGTATGCGACAGACAGCGGAGAGCACGACTGCGAGGGTATCTGTGAAAACTCTCCCCGGCCCACAGGGGATCTCATTAGCCTGCTGTAAAACGGGGATTTCGGCAGGCTGCTCCCGCCACGTCCCGCGGGGACCACCGGAGCCCCAGTTTGGGTTTTTACCTCTCACACACACACACACACACACAGACGCACAGCGGGGTCCCTCAGCTTCCTCACACACACACACACAGACGCACAGCGGGGTCCCTCAGCCTCCTCACATACATACACATCTGTGCACAAAAGACCCCAGCTTACAATACACCACTACAGTAAATGCACACAGCACAGGAACTCTCTACTTTCCCTGCAGAGCTACAGTAAATGCACACAGCACAGGAACTCTCTACTTTCCCTGCAGAGCTACAGTAAATGCACACAGCACAGGAACTCTCTACTTTCCCTGCAGAGCTACAGTAAATGCACACAGCACAGGAACTCTCCACTTTCCCTGCAGAGCTACAGTAAATGCACACAGCACAGGAACTCTCTACTTTCCCTGCAGAGCTACAGTAAATGCACACAGCACAGGAACTCTCTACTTTCCCTGCAGAGCTACAGTAAATGCACACAGCACAGGAACTCTCTACTTTCCCTGCAGAGCTACAGTAAATGCACACAGCACAGGAACTCTCTACTTTCCCTGCAGAGCAACAGTAAATGCACACAGCACAGGAACTCTCTACTTTCCCTGCAGAACTACAGTAAATGCACACAGCACAGGAACTCTCCACTTTCCCTGCAGAACTACAGTAAATGCACACAGCACAGGAACTCTCTACTTTCCCTGCAGAGCTACAGTAAATGCACACAGCACAGGAACTCTCCACTTTCCCTGCAGAACTACAGTAAATGCACACAGCACAGGAACTCTCTACTTTCCCTGCAGAGCTACAGTAAATGCACACAGCACAGGAACTCTCTACTTTCCCTGCAGAGCTACAGTAAATGCACACAGCACAGGAACTCTCTACTTTCCCTGCAGAGCTACAGTAAATGCACACAGCACAGGAACTCCTACTTTCCCTGCAGAGCTACAGTAAATGCACACAGCACAGGAACTCTCTACTTTCCCTGCAGAGCTACAGTAAATGCACACAGCACAGGAACTCTCTACTTTCCCTGCAGAGCTACAGTAAATGCACACAGCACAGGAACTCTCCACTTTCCTGCAGAGCTACAGTAAATGCACACAGCACAGGAACTCTCTACTTTCCCTGCAGAGCTACAGTAAATGCACACAGCACAGGAACTCTCTACTTTCCCTGCAGAGCTACAGTAAATGCACACAGCACAGGAACTCTATACTTTCCCTGCAGAGCTACAGTAAATGCACACAGCACAGGAACTCTCTACTTTCCCTGCAGAGCTACAGTAAATGAAATCTATACTTTTGTAAATGACATGTGAGATTGTGCAAACTTTACACACGTAAGGAGAGCTCCAACGTCTCCACACACCCACAAGAGACAGACATAAAAAAATCGCTGTTCTCCGTTTTCTTTTCCAGAGAACAGCTCTTGGAGCTGGAGTTGGGGAAGGAGCTGGATGTGTCGACGTGAAGACGAGGAACTCGCCGGCCGTCTGTCCTCACGGTCGGCGGGTGAGAGCGCGGCGTGAAAAGGAGCGCTATTATTAGCCACGCCGCGCTTGGGCTGCTCGTTCCCCTCGCTAAAGAGACGGAGCCTCGACGGCACTGTGAACGCCCAGAGGACAGAGGCTCTAACCCCGAGGAGCCGGCTGCTCTCCGACCGTCCGCTCCGCACCGCCGGCCGGCCGATCCCCAGCCCGCCCGCTGCAGAGACCGCAGCATTTATTCCTTTTATTTATTTTCCAAACAGGGAAATGAACGGTGAGATGTGACACTGGTTTTTAAACGCAGGTAGCGGTTACAGAAGCGGCCCTCTGAGCTGAGCCGAGCTGAGCCCTCCCGCGCTTTCCTCTCTGTGGCATTTACAAAGGTTACCCCGGCTGCAGGAGCATTAAGCCTGAGAGCCTTACCTTCACACCAGCTGAGCTAAACAGCACTTTCCACTGCACCGATATGGGGAAGCTGATAGGATGAGGGACGAGGGGTGGGCGGGACCCTCACTGTGTCAGTCACTCCCTCCCTCAGCCTCTCTCTCTCTCCATCACCCGGTTCCACTCCAAACGCTTTATTGGCATTTAATTCAATCACGACTTTTGATTTTCGACAAAGTGCACAAAACTGTGACTGATTAACATATGGTAACAAAATTAAATCGAAAACATTCTCTCTCTCTCACCCTCTCCCTCCCTCTCTCTCACCCTCCCTCCCTCCCTCACCCCTCAGCACATGGGAGAAAGCTGAGAAATGTGCTGTTCTCGAGTATCTGCTGAAGGCTCTGCTCTCACGCCTCCTCCACACAGATCCACACACCCTGCCTGGTAGAAATGCCACTGATACCACATCTCCCTCACATTACGAATGTGGTGAGCGAGCAAACACACACACACACACACACACACACACACAGACACGGCAGCAGCAGTCTGAATCATGGCCATAAGGACCAAGAATCAGACTTTTGAAACTAACAGGTCTCAGGCAATAGAACAACACATAAGCACACACAGACACACACACACACACACTCACGAGAGCAGGGGCTTGTGGCACAGCACCAGGCCGTCGTACAGCACGCAGACGCCGAACACAGTGACGCCGGTCTCCTTCACCAGCATGGCGCAGGTCCCCAGCAGCAGGCTGAGCAGCAGAGACCAGTACGACACTGTAGGGGGCGCCCTCTCTCCTGCACAGCTCCCGTCTACACTCCTGTAGCACACAGAGAGGGTTAGAACACACACATAAAATAAAACATTTATAATGCTTTCGTATAGTGAAAGATCAGACTAATGCCACACACACACACACACACACACACGCACACACACACACACACACACACACACACACACACACACACACACACACAGAGGCAGGGAGAGGGGTGGGGGGCTCTTACCTAATGTAGGAGAGAAAGGTGAGGAGGAACAGCAGGCAGGCCAGGACGTCAGCTCTCCCCACGATCCCAGACACCTGGTCAACACACAAACACACACGCACACGCACGCGCACGCACGCACGCACGCACGCACACACACACACACGACACACACACACACACACACACACAACACACACACACACACACACACACACACACACACACACACACGTGTTCACCAGGCTGTCTCTGCGTGTACTGGGCAGAGCATACTGCCTCACCTGGGCTGCAGTATTCTACAGTGTGCCAGCGCAGCGAGAACTGTAGCATTTCCTTATCAGTGTCATGACAGCACAGAGGAAGGGAGGAGAGCTCTCTCAGAGACAGAGAGAGAGAGAGAGAGAAGGGGGGACTTTTGACTTCCTAGGAATTTGGATTTAATGCACTGCCAAGTTTATGAGCTGTTGTTATTGTATTATGCCTGGTCTTGTTTAAATTAAGAAAGCAAAAACTTCCCTGTATTAATAATAAGAAAAAGAAAGCGTCCCCCAAAAGAAAAATAAGGAAAAATAATAAATAAAGTTAGAAAGACCGACAATAAAAGAGGAGAGGGAAAGCGATAAAGTGTGTGTGTGTGTGTGTGTGTGTGTGTGTTTGTGTATGTGTGTGGGTATGCTGTAAATCTAAGTTCATGTGGGGGTGTACACAGTCTTCCTGTGGGGGGTGAATCTGTGTGCACTGGGGTGAGCACAGCTCCGGTCCAGGAACACCAGTGTGAGCCAGTGCCGGGTTTTGTGTGCTTCAGCACTTGAATGCTGAAATGATCCATTGATGGACTCCACACACACCTTGTTTCCAGGGCTGAAATAGGCTGCTGATTGAGTGGAAAGCAGGAAAGCATTCAGACACCTCTATGGGGGGGAGACTGCATCCACTGAATTAAAGCCCATGTCTTCAGAGACTTAACTGTTTTTTGAGCAGAGAGGGATTTTACTGGAGGACAGTGCAGTGGCTCAGACTCACATCCACAGACACGCTGAGAGCAGAGATTTATCAGCAGAGCTGGGCGGCTGCAGCTGCTGGGGACACACAGGGAAGCTCTGCCGCCTTTCTACTCCGAGATATCTCTCGCTGCGCCCCGTCCTCTGCGTCTCTCCTCTCCTTTCATCTCCCTCTCTCTCCGGCCTCCTCTCTCCTCTCCTTTCATCTGCCTTTCAATGCTCCCCCCCTCTTTATCTCTCTCCCTCTTCACCTTCAGTTCTGCACTCACTCTTCCTGCTCTGGACCCCGCGCTCTGAAGATCACATGACACCTTGATCACACACACGCACGCACCCGTGCACTCATACACACACACGCAAAAAAATGTTAGTGTAGAACCCTGCACAGACACATGTCTGTGTGTGTGTGTGTGTGTGTGTGTGAGTGTGTGTGTGTGTGGGTGAGTGTGTTGGTCTGTGTGTGTTGGTCTGTGAGAGTGTGTGTGTATGTGCGTGTGTGTGTGTATTGGTCTGTGAGAGTGTGTGTATGTGTCGTGTGTTGTGTGTATGTGTCTGTGTGTGTGTGTGTGTGTGTTGTCTGTGTGTGTGGGGTGTAGTGTTTGTCTGTGTGTGTGTGTGGGTAGTGTCTGTCTGTGTGCTGGTGTTGTGTGTGTGTGTGTGTGTGTGTGTGTATTGGTCTGTGAGAGTGTGTGTGTGTGCGGGTGAGTGTCTTGGTCTGTGAGAGTATGTGCGTGTGTGTGTGTATTGGTCTGTGAGAGTGTGAGAGTGTGTGTGTGTCTGTGTGCATGGGAGCTTGTGTATTCCACCCACACCACCCCGCAGCCTTACAGCTCTCCCAGCTGAAGCCCTTTCAGACAGCCCTCCAGCCGAAGCGCGGTGCCCAGACAGAGCAGCGCTCTCCCCACAGGCCCTCGAGAGGCTCCAGCCCACAGACAGATGCAGCCGCCGCCCGCGCTCGCGGCGGGGCCCAGCCAAGCCGCCGCGCCCGCCGGCCTCAATGGAGGCGTTTGAGCTGAGAGCAGCAGGGCCGCCTCCCCGCTCCCTGCCAGCTGAGTGGGCCGGGCGTGCGGCCGAGCCGACGCGGGAACCCCAGGCCGCTAGCAGCTCCTCGCGCCGCGCTTACCGCCCTCAGCCCTCCTCATACCAACCGCTCCCTGAAGTTACTGAATTAGCCCGACTATGTGCGCGAGCTGGCGCTCAGCTCCAGCCACAGATAAGCTGAAGCATGACAGCGGAGGACATGTTCCTGTGCCCTGACGCGAGACCCGTTACTCTGCTCTAATCTACCAGCGAGCCGACCTGCCCGTCTGCGTATGGCTAATGGAGTCAGCACAGCTGGCTGAATCTGGAGGATACCGCTCCCCTGGCTGAGACAGACACCGCGGACCATGCCGCCGTCCGGCAGGTCACCTGACCCGGGGAGACGAGCACAATCCCGCTGACCTCCGTGACACGAACAGGCCCCCTGAAAGAATGCGGGCCTGCCCAGCTGAGCGCTGCTATCACACAGAGACAGCGAGCCAGAGTCCCAGAGGAGGCCCGCTGCCCTACAACTGCTCAGGGAGGAGGGAAGGGGGGGAGGTGGGAGGGGAGGAAGGAGGGAGGGAGGAGGAGGGGGGCGGTAAATCTGCGAGAGAAGTCTCAGCGTCTAAGAGCTCAGTGTTTCTGCCAGCGCTCCCCTGGCTGCCGTTAGTCTCACACACAGCTGTCACAGCAGCCGCTCCCTCTCTCCTCCCAGGCCGCGGCGCGGACGGCCGGCCCCACACGCTCGTTACGCAGCGTCTGCACCCGCGCCAGCACACACGCCGCCGTAAACCCGCTTTTAGAAACGCTTCAAACAGACGTGCCCACACTGGAGCCTGAATGCTTGGGTAATTACTGTACCCAGCCTTTTCCGTCCAATCTGATAATCGGGCAGACGATCAGCGGCAAAACCGCCACACACCCTGCTTCAGCTCAGATTCATACGAGGAAACTAACAGTAGTGGTGTGCACACACACTCACACACACACACACACACTGCAGCTCAGAGCTTCAGTCAGTTTCAGTGGAGGAGTAGTATATCACCCAGGTGGGGCATGACAGGCTGTTCCGTGCTGATCCCTGGGGAGACCTGCCCTGTTCAGGGTCAGCAGCGGCTGGCTCTCAGCAGCGGGGGGGGGGGGCAGGAAGCGGTCATGATGTCACCCGCCTGCCCTGCGTCTGAGCTTTTCAACCCGCTGGCACAGAGCCAGAGTAAACACAGGCCACGCGCCGTGCCTGTTCCCCCCGGCACCGGCCCCCTGTGCTGTAACACAGGCGTAAAGCACGCAGAGCGCAGAGCGCAGAGCACTCGCTATAAAGGCCACAGGGTCAGAGACAGGGCCAGGGGAGGGGAGGGCTGGGCAGCAGAGAGCAGAGAGAGAGAGAGTGAGAAGTACAGAAAGCAGAGAGAAAGAGAAGAACAGGAGAGGGGGACAGAGGATAAGGGAGGGAGGGCAGAGTATCAGGACCAGCTGCGCTGCAGGTGTAACCTGAACGGGAGCATGGGAGGGACCGGCAGGCTAAAAAGGGAAAGGGGTGTGGCTAATGTTTAGGTGGGTGTGGTCACACAGATAGGGGTGGGGCTGATAGACAAGGGGGCCGTGGCTAATGTTCAGGTGGGTGTGGTCACACAGATAGGGGTGGGGCTGATAGACAAGGGGGCCGTGGCTAATGTTCAGGTGGGTGTGGTCACACAGATAGGGGCGGGGCTGATATGAAAGCTGTGATGTAAACCCCAGCTCAGTTGGGCTCACAGGCAGGAGCGGCTCACGGCTGAGAGACAGCGACGGCCCTGCACACAGAGACCCGCTCTGCGCCTGGATCCCGCCGGAGCCCCATCCCTCACCCCGCCCGCGCGCAGGCTAACGCGCGCTAATGATGCGGCTCTAACGCCGCCATCATTACCGCCGCCGCGCTCCTCTCCCGCGGGGCTGATGGATGGCCACCCCCCCTCCCCTCTGCAGCGGGCCATGAAATAAACCACAGGGAAGCACATCATCAAGCTGGCCAACACCTCCCTCTGTCCTCCTCCTCCTCTAACTGCTGGGCCCCAGGAACAGGACCTGCACCCCCCCCCACTCTCTGCAGAGGGGAAGATCAGACTCGGGCCAGATTTGGAAATCCCTGCCGATCCACACCTGCCTCTGCACTCAGACCTACAGCGATGCATCTACAGCCTGCTCACTTCGCACAATATGACATGAGCCCATTTCAAGCCAGACAATTACTCAGGTGACAAACAAAAATGTAACTATAAAAAGCCGGCTTTGATTCTAAAGCAGCTCTGACTCTGGCGCCTTCAGCATGGACAGCACACCGGAGTCGGACAGAAACGCGGCTGTGAGGTTTATCAGCGTGTGAAACCCGAGGCGTGTGGGGGACGCGCGGTTAGTGACGCCGCACACGCGTGTGTGTGTGTGTGTGCGTGCGTGCGTGTACTCACCGCCTCCGTGTGGATGGGGTGCACGGCGAAGAGCAGGGCGGTGAGGAAGGCGGGGCGGCTGTCGCCGAACACGCTCCGCGCACACGCGTGCATCAGCAGTGCCGTCACAGCACAGTGCAGGCACACGTTCACCAGGTGGAAGTACAGCGGAGTCACACCGCCCAGAGCGATGTTCAACCTGAGGAGAGAGAGGGGGGGGGGGAGAGAGAGAGAGAGAGAGGGAGGGAGGAGAGGGAGAGGGGGGAGGGGAGGGGGGAAGAGAGAGGGAGGGGGGAGAGGGAGGGGGGAGAGAGAGGGGAAGGGAGAGAGGAGAAGAGGGAGAGAAGAGGAGAGGAAGGTGAGAAGAGAGAGAGAGAGGAGAGAGAGAGGGGAGAGAGAGAGGGAGGGAGAGAAAAGTCAGCAGAGGGAGGAAAGGAGAGTTGGCCAGTGTTGGAACAGTTTTCTGACACCCAGCTCAGTCTGCATGAGGCGGAAATGAAATGCTTTGCTGTATACGGGCAGCCGGGCTCTGCTGTCACCCACAGGTGCAGGGGTTAAGCACAGCCTGTCAAACCCAGATGAAAACCACGGGAAACCGCTTGCACTGAACGGGCATTTATAAATTGTAGAAACATAAGCACCGTTGTGACACTTTGAGTGCACTGGAGAAACACAAGTACAGTGATGTGAATGTACAAACACTTTCAATTCTATAGTTTTATACACAAGCACACAAATAACCCTCCGCTACTCTTCATCAAATCCTAACAGGCTACAAATCTAGCCTTGTGTGTCATTATTTACTCAACCAAAAATAAGCCAACATGCAGAAGCCTTCTGTGAAAGAGTAGGTGCACTCACACTGCTTCCATATCAACTACAGTAATTAGAACCAGGTGCTGCTCAACGAGGTGATCATTAAGAAGTGCTACCACCTGTATATACATTTTTTAAACTGACAGTTTACTCTGGAGCACCCAGGTTTGAGAAATAAGGGGACACAAGATGCCCTTGGGTTAATACTGAGCCGGGGCGGAAGTGACCAGCGGCATTAGGACCCTGGAGAAATTTGATTACGGCTGAATTCCAAGTCACTGGACCCGGAAAAAAAAAAAGAAAAAGAAAAAAAAAAAGCAATCCAGGCCTGTAGTGCATTCCTCTCTGCGTTACCCTCTCCACATTGAGAGAGACAGGAACACCTGCATGCCGGCTCAGGGGCTCCCACCTTCCATTAAACGAGGTGACGCCGGGCAGGTGGAAAGCGCAGGAAGCTCCGCGCGTCCTCCTCTTGAGCCGTAATGGCTCCTGGCGGCCGGAATAACGCGCTGCCGTGAGCGGTCCGTTTTTTATCCGGCTCACATACCGAACAGGGTTTTTTTTCCCCAGTAATGGATTTAATTAAAAAGTCCTTTTCAGTGTGTTTTCCTGCCCCCCCCCCCCCCCCCATTCCCTCTTCAACCAGGCTGCCGCCAGAAAAATTGATCCATTTTTTGGTTTTGGAGGAATTTAATACAAAGAAATAGTAAAGGTACAAAACAAATGAGCGTGCTTTTCTCTAATAAAGTACTGTGACTCCGCGGAGGCCGACAGCGCTGCCTCTTTCAGAGTGATGTGTATAAATTACTTTCTCTAACAGATGGAATGGATTTCAAAATAAGAAATTCGGTCCACCAGCTGCACTGGTTAAAAAAAGAAAAGAAAAATCCTCTCAACTGCTTTCCATTTTCAACTCAAGGCCAGTAGTTTCCAGCAGCTTATTTTAATTATGAGATTGCTCGGGGAGACCCCAGCGAATGGATATTAAATTCAGAGGGAAAAGCATGTTTTTGAGATTCCAGATTATCTGGCCACACCCACTCGCCGGGCCCCTCACTCTGGCCCAGAGAGAACGAGGGCGACGGGCGGCCCCGCCCCAAAATGCCGACGGGACCTGGAGCTGACAGTGACACATGAGAAGCAGCGTCCCGGCCCGCGCGCTCACCCGCTTCCCCATTCAGCACGCCAGATGAGCCGTCTATAATTGATGAAGTCATCTCTCTTCGCCTCTCCATACCCTCTCTACCCTGTCACTCCTCCCCCCCTCCCTCCCTCCCTTCCTCCCTCCGTCCCTCTCCTCCCCTGCTCCGTGAGGGACGGCGTCTGCGTCCTCTCACCTTGAGGAAGATTCGTCCGGAAGCGTCGGCGTGCCGCGCAAACAGAGCTGCGTGCCGACGATTCCGAAGGTCACAAGTATCAACTGTCTCTCGCACAATCGAGGCCAGTCCGTCGGCACGGCAACGCAACGCAACCGGATACAACAGCCGGCGAAGCTGCCAGGTAAAGGTGGAGAATGTCACCAACAGCTCCAAGCCACTAATTAAAGTGCCTTCAACCAGGGGGATCCTGCTTGGAAAATGGAGTCAGTGCGTGTTGTATGTTCACTGAAACAGAAGCTTTTCCCACAGAAGAGCCTGGAAGGATCTAGAAAGGCTGTTTTAGGGGAATCTGCCATTCAACCAGACTTACACTAAACATCTATGTGCACATGTGAACGAACACGAAACGTCAATCGTTCTCCTGAAATGAAGTAGAGTCTTTGCATCTGAAGACCTTTGCTTTTCTCTCCCCATTTTCCCCCACACTTGTTCCCCGTGCTGAACGACATCGCTGCAAAAATGCAGGACGCTTCTCCTCACTTTCCCCACACACACTGCAGTCCCTCGGTCGAGCTGGTGACGGTCACTGCACCAGGACAGCTGCAGCCTGCGCTGGCAGCACAGCTGACAGCGCCAGTCTCAATATAAAGGAGCAGATAGCAATGGAACCACTTCACAAGATTCCTCACAGAGAAACAGCAAGACAACCTACATGTGCACAATAAAAATTGGTATAGTCCTCTCCCCCATTCATTCATTGAAGCAGTTTTGGCAGGCCATTTTGCTGTCATTAGTTTGCG
The DNA here is from genome assembly GCF_018555375.3 of Anguilla rostrata. Lineage (NCBI taxonomy): Eukaryota > Metazoa > Chordata > Actinopteri > Anguilliformes > Anguillidae > Anguilla > Anguilla rostrata. Next base: position 9,300,782 of record NC_057951.1, on the reverse strand, counting down.
ATTGTTGTACGTTACATACATATTCATATATTCATGCTCCAAAACTGCGATACCAGAGCAGTGGGAAATGACAAGCACTACTTGTAGTGGCCTATTCCGTCTGAGCACTACTCAGATGTATGCGGTGCAGCTCGCGTTTCAAGATAATTGGTTTTGGTAAATGAGCAGAGAGTCGTTGAAGATATGTGAGTAACTTTAGGCAAATGCACCGAATGGCTCACGCTACTACGATCGTTTCCCACGTGACAGAGCCAGAAACGCCTTCAGCAAGCAGCCAGATGTTGATCAAAAACTGCCGCTTTTGTCCGTCTTTATTTCAATAATAGTGTTAAACACACGAACTTTACCACGTACGGTTACAACTTCATCCGAAAGTGAACTTATACGAAACAAACCGGTTTGATCAAAAGTGAAACCGCTAGATTTCAAGATTGCTACGCAACAAGTGACCCACGAAAACGACTCTGCAGATCCACGGTCGATCGCTATAGCCCCCTGTATTATCATTTATAACTTCCCTTTTATTTCGCATTGCACTTTTCTCCATATTATTATTTTTAGAAGCCATGGTTGAACAAATGATTGTTTTCACAACATGCCACCAAGTTCGTTTGTAAAGGGATCTAGATGTGCATACACATTCCGTAGGCTACTTGATCCAGATGCCCCTACTCAAAAGTAGCGCTTGTGAACTTGTGGTGTCATGAAAAGTACACCTTCAGAAAAATCTGACTCCTTACAGTTTATATATTACTGACCAAAAAGGCAAGCTTTCAACAGGCGCCAGGGAATCACAACGTAACATTCACTGGACGAAAGCTACCTTTCCCGACCATCTTTATCATTGCAACTAATCCAGATGTGAAGCGCAGAGAACCAAAACACTGCACACCCGACACACGGGCAAGCTGCTAATGCGTTTGCTTATCAGCTCTTAAAACAGACCAGAAACAGAACTTACTTGAAGGTGAGGATACACAGCGGTCTATAGGATTTGTGGCTGGTGTTATCAGCCATTCTCTTTCCCCAAAAGTCATTGAAGAAAATGTTGGCCAGGCTGGATCCCGGCCTGACATCGGGGTTGTTGATGATAGCCCAAACATCGTCGTGCACGAACTCCCCTCGCAGAGAGTTACTGTAGCACAGTGCGCAGACGAGGACCAGTACAACATAGCAAAAAACTCCTCTTCCTGGTCCGAAAAGCACGGACAGAAACAAAGGAGGTGTAATCTTCTCTCGGCGGTGTGCTGTCATGTTCCCCCTCGGCTCGCATGCTTGATATATTTGTTACAAATACTGTATCCGTGACATACCATTTCTCTCGCGGACATGCAGGCAGACTACAAGTAGCCAGCCTGTGAAAGCACTGTCAGAGAACGAGCGGCGAGCAACCGCCTACTCGCGCATGCGCTCTGGCAGAGAACGGTTCACTACTACCTGCACACGTTAAAGCCAATAAACCCGGGTGTTAATGAGTAAAACAGATGCTCGGACGAACTGCAATTGGACGGCTTAATGTGAGACATATCTAACGAGCATCAACTTAATAGACTTAATAGACATAATAATAATAAGCTTAATAGACACACAGAGCAATAAACATGAGTGTTATCCACTAAGAAGGAGCTGGCTGAGTGCAATCCGAGGTAGTTTATTAGCCTAACTTTATCAGAGTCTTGTTGCCATAAGCACTGAGAAATAATTTTAAAACATAACTTCAAGTAAAAACAAGTTTGGTTTATGTAATTTGTCTGTCACTCTTGAGCACATTTGAACCACATGAAATAGCTATAAAAATTTAAAAAAACAGCAACAGACCTGAACCAACTTTGATCTCTACTATCATTCAGACCAGATCAGAGGTTAATGCAACACACTTTTCACAAAACTATAATAAAAAATGCATTTTCATAACTGAATAGAGTGGAAGTTAAAAAGTTAATTCCTAATATTTCAGCGCTACTATGATAATAATATTGACTATAATCTATACTGCTATAATTTACTATAATCTTTACTATAATAACTATAATCTTTACTTTATCATGCTGGAACCGTACCATTTTGTTACTAGAAAGGGACAGACTGATCCTGCAAAAAGCTGCCTTACTGCCCCACCCAGACGCACCAGGCAGATGCTACCCCAACTTTCACCGGCTGTGCCAGGCGGTGCTGCTGACACATTCTTCAGTGTCCATAACCGTCCCCAAGTAATGTACAACGCCTGCAGAATATCATTACCCTTCCAGCGGCAATCTGGCACACCGTCATTCCAGTGAGCCGTGGTATTTACCCTCAAAACATTTATTATCATGATAGATATTAGTCACTTATATTTGCGTTGCATGCCAGACGGTGGCCAATCGGATGCGGACAGCCTGCTACTTAGCACAAGAAAGCCTGGTACGCTAATTCAGAGCTCCTCGAAGCGCTCGACGCTGACAAAGTGATGCAACTGTGTGCCAACGCGCTGCGCGGGACACAAACGATCCACTTTCAGAGCCAGAGTTTACGGTTTAGAGTACAGAAATCAGGTCTGCGTGCTCTAAAATGTAGTGCGTCAATCTTGGGATTACTGCTCCTACACCTAAGCCGAAAATCGACATCCTCCACGTTTCAAGTAAAAATCTGTTTCCAGTGCAAATGGACCGGCTGAATGTATCCAAACCCCATTGGCATGAAAGCAATTTTGCTCCAAATACAATGATCTATGTTTATTGCCTGAGAGCCCCATGGCTGACCAGCTGAAGGTGACAGATGGCGAAACTAACTGGATCAGCACTGCACACGTGCAACGCTCAGGTCCTAGCGGGGAATTTTTTTTGCCGGGACAACCACACATCCGTTCACCTGACAGCGTGCCAACAGCCTCTTCTCACAACAACGTCTCAACATTTGGTCCTGCGGTAAATTCCATGACAAATACCATATGTGCGCCTTCAGAGAAAATCCTCGAACGTTCGTCTCCAGGCGTCACCATGTAATTACGGATACTTTTTTTTTTTGGTGTCCCCCTTGTGGTCCCAATAGAAAACTGCACCCTCAAAAGGTATCTTGGGGACACGCCTGCTTTACAGCACCCGCTCTAGCGGTCTCCGTCCCACTTCAGCATCAAACAAAGCAAGAACCTTAATTTCCTGATAGCAACGACAACTCACATTTAACATTACATCATATTTATACAGTGACTTCCAAGGTCACTCTACAGATCCAGGGTTGCTGCATTTAGCAAACGACCATAATCATGTAAACCCACAGTCCCCTGGCTGAAGCATTGTTCACTTATCCTGTCCTCTGTGGTCAACTGTACCCAGGAAGAGGACTTAATAGATTAGCCGCATCTTTCCCTCTCTGTTTGATAACTGTGCCCCTAGATGGCATCTAATTATAATTAGGAATAATACTGGAGTTACGTGGGGATTAGTATTAATTGGATGAGATGCCTGCGTGGCGCTTTTTTAGGCTGAGCGCTGTGGGACGTGTTGCTCTTGCTCACCTTGTTCGCATCCTGAGGCGTTTACCTGGTTCCCGCAAGGCTTCCCACGCAGAAACAAAGATGGCCGCCGTCTCCCCTCCCCTCACCTGCACGGAGACGGCCTCACGGCCTCGCTCAGTTCAGTTGGCCTTGCGGTCCCGGGCGGCGAGGGCCAGGGTTGCCAAGGGGACGGTGTGGCACTCAGAAGGCGAGGGGGTGGTAGCAGCCTCACTCCTGAATGCCTGCGTGCAGTGTTGCATGATGGGAGTCACCCCCTTACAGTACCATGGACAACAAAGCTTCCTTCTGCAGCATCTACGGGCAGTCATTTTATTTACACACACACACACACACACGTGCACACACATACGCAAACACACACACACACACACACACTCTCCCATACAACACGAAGACCCGTTGTTTCAATGCAGCACGACACAATAATATTGTAAAAGGACACCGCTACAAGGACTTACGTTGCCGCCAGATTTTCTCCCAAATTACTTACAACTGGATCATTGATCATATATCACTATTGATTGCATGCCTTGTGGAAACGCATTTCTAATAATAAGTGAGGAAAAAGTGCAGGACACAGAGTAACTTTGCATGCAGATTCAAGGTTAGCGGCAGCGCAGGCTATCCAGGGCTTTGCTGTCCTGGATATCCAAACAAATTTATATCAAGCAAATCTGTCAGCCGAAGCCTAATGACTAAATTTAGTTTGTCTTCAGATTAATTCCTCCTGACTCACAGGATGATGGGTAAAGAATCAGGCCCCTGTTCCCCTGGAGACTGAGTGCGGCTCTGTAACCTTGACGAACAGCTGCAAGGTTGGAATTTTTTAACAAGGGAAAACAGGAACAGAAACAGAGTCCAGAAAAAGAGAGATCTGCAGACAGAACACAAACGCAGAGCCTTCCGCACAAATAAAATAAATTCAATGTTTTCAGAGACCCTGAGATGAGCAAGCTCATTGTGATGCTTTCCAAAACGTTTTGTTACCAAAGGTGTTGTGTGGTTTGTTTTTGTCGGGAGATTAACTGACTGATAACACGTGTACACACATGCCCAAGTGGTCTACCCCTTATAGGGGGCACCCCACATTGCCAAAAGAACAAGAACTCCAAGGCAGGGTTGGGAAAGCAAAACGGACTGGTGCAGAAAGCAAATTCGTAGCAGCACTCCAAAAACAAAATAAAACTGCAGTTGCAGTTTGGAGCTTCAAACGCTCAGGTGGCACCTCAGACCCGCCAAAACATCCATTTTCACAGAAATTCCACCGCCACTCTGTTCTCTTCAATGCGTGCTCCGGGCCTGAAGCCACAGAGCGACCGGGGTCAAGCCAGAAACGATCGGGGTCCCGTCGGAAACGCGCGGGTCGGGGAGCTGAAGCGCCGCCAGACGGACAGTAACGGGAGGCGGAAACGTCCAGACCCGCCACCTGTGTCTCCGCTGTGTCCCCCCCCCCCAGTATGAGGCAGATGTCATCAACAGATTTAATCTCAGCCAACTCGGAAGGGAGGTGAATATGTGTGTGTGTGTGAGATGGGGGGGCCAATGTGAGCAGGGAGACCTCACATTTCGTAATTGGAGAGGAAAAAAGAAAAAGGGAAAAAGCATTAAACGAAGGGGGAAGAGCAAACCTCTCTTGCTGCGTGGGCAGAGACGCAACTCTCTCGCTGGGAATATAAAATACACACCAGGCTCCGTACGGATACACCGGAACCAAGAAACCGTCCAAAATGGACAATAAAAGATGGGAAGTAAGGAGTTCCACTTCCCCTCTTGATGAAAAGAATGAAAATGGAGGGGTCCTGCAAGCAGCAGAATAAACGGTCTAAGTGCATTTCAGCTCTCGAGTGCTGCATGAAATATGGCCTGAAATGCCCTGGCGGCTCCACTACCTGCAAAAACACGCTCTCAGAGCAGATATCCCACAAAGACCAACGGCAGTTAGAACTGTCAGTCTTCTGAGTTTAGCTCATTGTAAATCCTCTGGCTACTGGGGAAAGGCGGTGTGGATCCGAGACTTCCTCTAGGTGTCGACTCTGGTTTGTGAGTCATGGATAATGGTAGGGCTGCGTACGCATGCGTGTGTGTGTGTGTGTGTGTGTGTGTGTGTGTGCCAAAACAGTTTAAGGCCGGACATAAGGACAGGACTGACATGGGGCCATGGCTGCATGCACGCACGCATACCACCAATTATACACACCCACATACACACATCCAGACACATTTCAGGCACGCGGCAGCAGCTGGCACGGTCAGAAACGGGACGACACACACACGCACACACACGCGCGCACACACACACACACACACACACAGAGGAGTGCCAGAGGCTGAGATCTGAACCCTGCATTCCTGACCTCCTGTGGGAATGCAGAACGCCAGCAGAAACAAACCTCAAGATGTTCCCATCAGCTGCTTCCAAGTGTCAAATGGCGCAAGAATGCAGCTTTGTCCTCCTGTCAAAGCCACATTATTTTTGTCTATTTGTCTTCCCAAAAGATCAGGGCAGAAAAAACAGGCCCATTCCACACCCAACAGCTCAGAAGCTGCAAAACAGATCTAGCGATAACTTCTCCATGACATTATCAGAAGAAAGAGCTGTCATAACCAATCAAGATAAGCAGGAGCAGCGCTGATCCACTCTACACAGATGTGCGCAACAGGAGAAACCACACTGTTCCACAAGCACAAGAGACCTGCACGAGCAGGACCAGCACTGTTCCATAAGCACAAGAGACCTGCACGAGCAGGACCAGCACTGTTCCACAAGCACAAGAGACCTGCACGAGCGGTACAGCACTGTTCCACAAGCACAAGAGACCTGCACGAGCAGGACCAGCACTGTTCCATAAGCACAAGAGACCTGCACGAGCAGGACCAGCACTGTTCCACAAGCACAAGAGACCTGCACGAGCAGAACCAGCACTGTTCCACAAGCACAAGAGACCTGCACGAGCAGGACCAGCACTGTTCCACAAGCACAAGAGACCTGCACGAGCAGGACCAGCACTGTTCCACAAGCACAAGAGACCTGCACGAGCAGGACCAGCACTGTTCCACAAGCACAAGAGACCTGCACGAGCAGGACCAGCACTGTTCCACAAGCACAAGAGACCTGCACGAGCAGGACCAGCACTGTTCCACAAGCACAAGAGACCTGCACGAGCAGGACCAGCACTGTTCCACAAGCACAAGAGACCTGCACGAGCAGGACCAGCACTGTTCCACAAGCACAAGAGACCTGCACGAGCAGGACCAGCACTGTTCCACAAGCACAAGAGACCTGCACGAGCAGAACCAGCACTCTTCCACAAGCACAAGAGACCTGCACAAGGAGTGGAACCTGCACTGTGATGATGTGCTTCCAGCTTATAAATCTACAGCCAGGGGCTGCAGTCCCATTTAGTCATTTTCACTGAAGCAATAAAAAAAGAAAGAAAAGAAAAGCTTGAAATGTCAGACTTCACACAGCTTTCAGATCACGAGCCTGGTGGGAAGAACCGCCTTTCATTTGCACAATCGCAGCACTGGCTCACAGACGGAGACGGCACGGTGAAAGGGAGCAGAACCCCAGGGCACTGCTGAGGGGTTCGCGGGTTCAAATCACTCGTGGCTCCCGTCTACTGTGCCCTGAGAAAGGGTACGAGTACAGGGTGCTGACCTCCAGCAGCGACCCGGTGAAAATGGGGCCAAGCAACTCGCCAGATGCGCTACTCCACGTGCCGAATCATGCGACAGGAAATGATCATGTCCTCATGACACTACTAAACGACGTCAACTGCATTTTGCACGAACGTTCATTTTTTAAATACGCTAACAAAATGTTTTTCTAGCGTTGGAACACAGTGTCTGAAAAACGAAGGGGGGGGGAGGGGGAGGGTTGTGATGCTGCGATTGATGTCTGATAAGAGATCAGTCCACGCAGTAAATCCCATCAGGCTCGCTTACTCTGCTGACATGCTGCAGCAGAGGCAATGAGAGCGAGTCCCTGTCCTGAGCTCACCTCTCGGGATGCTGTCATTCCACCTATTTCTCACACACACGCACGCACGCATGCACGCACACACACACACACACACACACACACGCCGAGCTGCGCAGGGGTACGACCACCCCGTAACGCAGCCTCGACGGCGCACACACACCTACGGGGACGCCACTCGGTCGCAACCGTCCCACCGGAGCTTCTGGCTGTCCCTCGATGGGGACGACCCCAAAAAGACCTGGCCCACAGCCGAGGGCAGCCCGTCCCGCCCCATGCCAGCCCGGCCCGGCCCCACGCGCGTGACGTCAGCCCCGCCGCGGAAGCCAGCCTCTCGTAATTTAATCTCACGACCGCAATCACCCGCTCGGGAGGCTAATGGAGCGCGGCAGATGTGCGCTAACGACGCGCGCTGAACACGGAGCTGATTAGCGAGCGGGCCGGCCAGGCGGAGCGCGGCGCCCAGCGCAGCAATAACAGCCTGAGCGTGAGGCCAGGAACCGGAGAAACACACGCCCGTCTTATTTTAGAAAACCGCTGCTTTGAACAGCGGGACAGGCCCACACCTGGCCAATGACTCACCCCCCACCACCTGGCCCAGCCATCGAAGGCCCCCACCTCGGGAAGTCGCAGCGATGTAGCGCAGCAGTTTGCCCATTTAAAGCCACAGTGTACTCCTGCCCGGTAACTGGGTGGGTTGCATACGCAAATGGAAACGCACGGCCATGTCACTCGCATACACACTGCTTGCATACACATGCTCATACACACACACACGCGCACACACACACACTTCCAGCTCTGCAAACACAAAATTGGAAACCCACAGTTATATGTTATATGATAATTTATGCGTTAAGTTACTCCTGAAAAATGAAACCTGTTACAAAAAATTCCTACAGCATTTATCCTGCCTGGCTCCTGGCTGGAGAGGACTGGGGGGGTGCTTAGTTCATACATCAGTCCAAGGGGGCAGTCCAATATGCACCAGGATATACTGACCCATCTACTGACCCCATAAAGATTGACAGACAGATATCACTGCTTGACCCTTTGACCCACAGGATACTAGTCCAGCCCAGATCCATCAGTTTTTAAATCTGAACAGAGGACACACACACCCACACGCACACACACCCACACACACACAAAGATGCATCAGCTGGTCACAGATCCAGAGCCCTAACCCTGCCCTCCCTCTCCCTCCCCCTCTCCCCCTGACTTCCTGGCACTGTCAGAGGAGCGGTCTCTGGGCTCCTGCGCGTCTGTAGTCCGTGGAATCCGTCCTGAGGTCCTCCCAGTGCCCCGGCTCCACTCCTCCTGGCGCTCCTCCCCTCCTGGCGCTCCGCCCCTCCGTCTCTCTGAAAGCGATAGCACGGCTCAGCTCTCCCAGCAGGGCGCTGGACGCCCCACTCCTGCTCTCCTCCCTCCCCAGATCGGGACGACCGACCGAAGCTGGGCCAGCCCGCACCGGGGGGCTCTTCCCGCTCCCATCTCTTCAGGAGAGGCAGATGCTAAACTGCCCCAAAATGCATACACCCACACGCCCCCCTGCCCCTCCCTCACTCACCACTGCCCTTTCACCCCCGTGCTCCTCCTCTGCTGGGCCAGGCTGTAGATCTCCTGCAGCTGCTTCTTCTGCTCTTCGCTGAGCGGGGCGGTGAGGGACTGGTACCAGCCTGCGTCCGAGCTCTGCACCCCTGCGGGCGGAGGAGAGGGCACAGATGCGCCCCACGATCACACTGCGTCCCCCGCTCACCCTTCAGCTCAGGAACCCACTTTAAACTCACGCGCTGAAATGAGTGACCCGAACTGGAACTGACGCAGCTGCTGCTACGCAGTGACAGACCTGGCACAGTCAATGTTGAATCAAATATTTCGCTTCGATATTGCCTGGTGTTGACAATGAAACAACCGCCTTCTGGTCAATGGAGGCTCAATTACACTAGGCAAGATCAATAGAGCACAGAAAAATATTAGAATCCAAAACAAATACGTATTTGACCCAGGTCTGGCAGGTGTACACAGTGGGAGCACTAGTGCAGCTGACAGCTCTGGTCCGGTGGACAGCAGGTCTGGTATTCTGGTAAGTGGGTGTGGTGCGGTGCAGTTCTGGTAGGGGGGACGTACTGAGTAGGGCAGCAGTGAAGAACTGGTACTCGTCCTCCCCGTTGTCGTAGTCCAGGGGGGTGCTGTACTCCTCCAGAGGGGTGCCCTCCAGACCCTCTTCATCCCAGTAGTCATCATCATCATCGTCGTCATCGTCCTCATCTTCGTCTCCCTGGCCGCTGGGCGTGCTGGGCGTCTCCTGCATCGCGTGCCTGTTCTCCTTCACCTCGTCTTCCTCACTCGGGATCTCCTCTGTGAGATAAGAGAGTGTGAGATCACAGAGCTCAGCTCTGTTCCTGCACAGCGCAGTGCTCTGAGCCTTCTTCCTGTTGCATAACTGGTTTCCCTTAAACTGGCCCCGATTTTTAAAAAGACCACAGCAGAGACAAAAGATAACTAGCCCTTTGAATATTTTTTGGAAGGTTTTGTCAGTGTTCTAGAACTCCACTGCTTGCAATTACCAGCAGCAATGGTTACATCAGCATTAGAATACTCAGTTAAGAATATTCTGATCACACACTCGTCCCACTCCATTGCGCCCACCCCACATCACCCTGGAAACGCCAGACGGAGGAGAGCAAAACAATTCGCCTAATGTTGGAGGCAGTGGTTTTGCCGGACCTCAAATGACACTGCACTGATAAATGCCTCGTCACCTAAATTTAACGGACTCTGCATTTATCCGTTTATGCATGAAATCTAACTCCTCGTTTATGAAGTGGAGAGAGTCTCCTGGCAAAAGGCTACAAAATGAGAATCCGCCCACTGACAGTTTATGAGATTGTTCAGTTGCTGTGACAGCAAAAGTGATCGCAGCCTTTTAAACACTATTAAATAGCAAAAAAAGGAAGTGAATTCAAGAGATCAGGGATCAGGAACAATGCTTCTGACGATAAAAAAGCTAGCTGCTTTCTGTGGTTTTGCACAACAAAATCCCCCAGATGTATCCTGCTGCTGTAGTTCCTCAATCAAATGTCCCACTTGTATTTTGTACGCTGCAAATATTCTTCTGTCCTCAGAGGCTACACCTGCCCATTTACCTTTCCCTCTTTAAACTTTAAAAATGAAGCCAACAGCATTCTGAAAACGTCAAGATACCAAACCAGGACCAATTCACAGGATGAGCAAGTTAATGAACGAAACCGGGTCAGAAGACGCGCCCTTCCTCACCGTCCTCCTCCTCTTTGGAGACGGGTCGTCGGGTCAAGGTGTCCGGCTTGCTGGTGACCCGGGAGGCGTACACCTGCTTGAGCCCCAGGAAGAGCAGCAGGACGGAGGGCACGATCTGGGCGGCCACGCCCTCCACGGCGGCCGGCCGGCTGGGCAGCTCCATCAGCACGCTCAGCCCGATGATGCACATCTTACGGTCATGCAGCCTGCGGGCGAGAGACCTCCGCTCACAACAGCACAAGGGTAAGAGAGAGAGAGACCTCCGCTCACAACAGCACAAGGGTAAGAGAGAGAGACCTCCGCTCACAACAGCACAAGGGTAAGAGAGAGAGACCTCCGCTCACAACAGCACAAGGGTAAGAGAGAGAGACCTCCGCTCACAACAGCACAAGGGTAAGAGAGAGAGACCTCCGCTCACAACAGCACAAGGGTAAGAGAGAGAGACCTCCGCTCACAACAGCACAAGGGAAAGAGAGAGAGACCTGCACTCAGGTAACAGCACAAAGCTTCTCTTCAGGCTACACAAAAACAAATAGCCTTTTCCAGTGTAAATATGCCCCATATAGCAGTAATGAGGAGCAGGAAAGGGGAGCTCTGCTCATCTTAATGAGTTCTCCCGGGGGTTAGCATTGTTTCAGCACTTCATTGACCTGAACGCTACTGTCAGTCTCCGGTCTCTGGCAGTCTGTGCTGCAACTGGCGCAGTGAAGCGTTACGATTCCAAACCTGCAGAAACCGGCTATTCCTCCCCCTGCTACCTTTCACTAAGCCCCGATTCAGGGGACCCGTTTCTCCCCGACAACACAAGACCGGGGTAACACGTGGGGCAGTGGGACGCGTGGGGCTGTGAGAGATTTCGGCGGGAGCCGCACCCCAGGAAGAACTCGGTGTCGTTCATCCACTGGTTGACGAACTGGGCGGTGATGGGCTCGGGGCTGTGTGGGAAGCGGATGCTCTCCAGCGTGTGCAGCAGCAGGGCGGGGCTGTAGTAGAGCGCGGCGATGGCCACCTGCAGGCACATGGTGCGCAGCTCGCTGGACTTCACCGCCCGCGTCAGCCGCTCCAGGACCGCCTCCACGAACAGAGGCACGCACTGGCGGCGGGGGACAGAAGACAACGTCAGCCGAAAAAAAAAAAACCCGCAAGTCAACTTCGCCTACATTTCCCAGACTCCTCTTCCCTTTACCTGGTCGATGCCCCGCCCTCTACACTGCAGGATGATCACCTCCAGCAGCTTGGCGGCGTGGCACTCGGCATCTTCACCCGCGTCGCTGGTGAGAACCTGTGGGGGGAGGAGGAGGAGGAGGAGGAGGAAGGGTGGGTGGGGAGGGCGTCAGAGGACACCAGAATGCGTCCCGCAAGCGTCGCCATGGTTACCGCGATGGCGCTCACCTTCTTACACATGGTGTAAATAACCTCCAGGTGCTTGGGATTGGAGAGCAGCATGTCCGTGTCCACAGTCACATAGTTGTGTAAGAGAGGCATCATATCTGTGGGGACACAGCCAGTGGGAGTGTTATCATCATGCTCATCCCCCACCTTCTGTTTTCCATTAACACAGTCCTGTCTGTCAGTTTAACGAGATGGCTGGAACAGCGTTCTATTGATCCTGCCAGTTGTCATGGAAACTAGTTATCACAGAACAAACTGAAGGCATTGCAAACTTTATGTTTATCGGTTATGTTTTTCAGCTTTGTGTGCTGACCATTTCAGTTTTCCAACCCGTCTGCTTCAAATGGCCTTGGAGAAATGAACTAATGTGACCCACTGCTAGAGGTTTTGTTGAGAGTGCTGAAATAGTATCTGTACCTAGATTATCGTTTGAGGACAGCACACAGTACACAGATCGTTGCTTATGAGAGGTGAAAATCCAGTTTATCTATTTAACCCATTACGTAACTGAGAACCTTTGTCTCTGTATTGAAAAGAACCCAGCAGACTGTCAATGAGATCATAATCATGTGACCAACATAAGTGTGTAAACCCACAGTACCTGTGAAGTAGTCCAAGCAGTCGTGCTGGAACACATCGTACAGCACCCCCAGCAGCTGCCACATCTGGGGCGAGATGGTCTGGCAGGTCAGCCCAAAGGCCAGCGACAGGATCTCCTCATAGAACTCTGGAGGGATTCAGATTCCGAGACTTTCAACTCACAGCGAACGACACAAATGAATTCTACAAACCTGCATTTAAAGCCGAGCTCAGCCGGAGGAAGACAGGCCGCGGGCATCTAACCGACCAGCAGGGGTCGCCAGAGAGCCCTGAGACGCGGATCCCGGCCTGACTGAACCCTCTCTGACCCCGGGGCAAGGCTACCGCCAATTACCGCGGTCAGTGCACTGGCACAGATGGGGCTCAGCCCTGGAGCGCAGGGCCCATCCGCGCGCTAGGACAGCGGCTCACAGGCTCACGAGCCGCCCATCGGCCCCGAAGCAGCAATATTCTTATCACACTCTCTCCACCCAGGAATAAAACCCATTACGCCTTAACACTCTGAGGCACACTGCGGACTGGCGATGACGGGGCCTTCCGTTTATAAGAGCGTTAGCAGTGTGGAGATGGGGGGGGCGTCTAAATAGCCTGTGAGAGCTCACAGCTTATTACCTGCAGGAAGGCGCTAAAACTCATTAGGGACGTTCGCACCAGCATGCAAATTACACTCGGAATTCCTCCATTAGCAGATAACTTCAAGAGAGCGGGGATCCAATATGACATTGACCAGCGCGCGTATTCCTTATCGGAGGGAAGAAAGACGCGCTCCGCAAAATAATTCGCCCGGGTCTTCTGACGCCATCCGTAACACGCGCACAGAATGAAATATCTACAATAACGCAGAGGCACAGCTCATTGCCTGTTCTGATGTTTATACATACGCACATTAAAACAGGCAATGAGCTGTCTCTGCCGCTATTACTCTGCTTTAGAAGACGGACGGTCTGCAGAGGGGATATGCCTTGGCATTGGCCGAGCCTGCGGTGCACTAGAAGCATATTAAAAGAGGGCATAAAGCAGATCTGAGGGGACGTTCTGAATTCTCCTTGCCCTATTAAGGCCAGTGGTAAAGGCTGCTCATTAAACACAGCATCAAGCATGATAAACACCGGACAGGACACACTTCCTAAGGGGGGGAAAGCCTGTTCTTTTTTGGGGGGGGGGGGCCCAGTGAGACTCCTTCACGCCAGCAGGGCAGCATGGGAACACCAGGTCACTCTCAGGACCGGAGCTGTGCGCTGTGGACCGTGCCACGTACTGGCAGTGAACAGGGCTCGCTTCAACCTGCAGGAGCTGACGTGAGCTGTTCTCTACACCACACACACACACGCGACTGAACCGTCCTATACCAGAGGTAGCAGACCAGCGATCACCTGAACACACACACACACAGAGACCACACGACACAACAAGCGCACACAAACAAACGCAGGTCCTATACCTATGATGGGTTTTTGCAGAACCAGGCCGATCACCTGCAGACAGATTCCCTCCAGCTGCTGAGTGATCTGCAGAACAGAGAGAATCCACACTGAGACTCACATCTCCTCCAAACACACACACACACACACGTACACATACAGGGGAGAGGGGGAGTGCAGAGGCATGTGGAGAGTGAGTGAGTGAGTGAGTGAGTGGGTGAGTGAGTGATTGAGTGGGTGAGTGTGTGAGGTGAAGGGTGGACTGGGTGCTGCACACCTCCTTGTGGTCCTCCATGACGGTGAGGATGGTGTCGATGGTGCTCAGGATGCCCAGAGCCATCACCGTCTTATCCTCACTGTCCTCATACTCCTCACTCTGCAGAACCTTAGTGAAGATCTCAGCCTGAAGGGAGACACCCAATAAACACATTTCCTGTTACACTGGGCCCACAGGCTGACACACTTCCTGTTACACTGCACCAACCAAGTGACACAGGGAAAAAAACCAGCAACCAGCAAAACGCATCTCATTATTTTTCCAACTGCTCCCTGTCGGCGAGAGAACAGAAAAGGGAAACTAGATTCGGTAGCTGGAAGTTCGGAAAGATGCTTGCTCTTCCATGCCCATGAATTTCTGGCCATGGCATAAGGAAAATATCTGTACCTTTAAGGCAAACGTGCCTCAGCCATGTTCTTAAGGGAAAGGAGTGAGTGGACTGGCCTGCCTGAGGAGGGGCCAGCGCAGTCCTGATCATTACCAGTAGACTGTGAAATCACAGGCTCGGGCCCAGACAGTAATGGAGTCATTCCAAGCATTCACAGAACGGAGGAGAAGGGGTGGCTACTTCACTCAGGGATATTATGTGAGTCTGAGAGCAGGGCTGGGGTCATACCAGGTTCTGTGTCGTTTCTATGGCGATAACGGCCACCTCCTCGCTGTACTCGCAAATCATCTTCTGGATGACGTTGGTGAGGTCATCGTTCTCCGTCTCCTTGACGACATGGAGCAGCTCTTGCATCACAGGACGGATGTAGGGTCGGATGTACACCTTGGCTGGAGTAGAGACATCACACACACGCACACACAAACACACAGAAGCACAGACACAGATGACATCTGTACCCCAGCCACTCATTTAAACAGCTTTTGTCTGTGGGTGTGGCTGAGCTCGGCGGGGGAGGAGCTCTGGGGGGCAC
Source organism: Anguilla rostrata (assembly GCF_018555375.3). Taxonomy (NCBI): domain Eukaryota; kingdom Metazoa; phylum Chordata; class Actinopteri; order Anguilliformes; family Anguillidae; genus Anguilla; species Anguilla rostrata. The sequence goes on along the minus strand of NC_057951.1, from coordinate 9,285,418 downwards.
TGACCTTGCTCCTGGTTGCTAACGAGCGTCTGCAGGGCGATGGCCGCCTCCACTTTGACGGGCATCTCCTTGTCATTGATGAGGTCCTGCCTGACCAGCTCCACGGCATTGCGCAACACCAGCTCGTTATGGAACTGGAGGGAGCTGAAGGAGTGAAGAACCCAGCAGGACTAGAGCGGAGAGAAAGGGAGATAGAGAGGGAGGGGAAAAAAAGCAAACAGAAGAAAAGGCAGATAACAGACATAATATTCAGTTTCTCAGCTGGCCCAATGATGACATCACAATAGAGGTCTGTGAACATCAGTTCCCACGATCCTTTGCAGCTGGCTCACCCTGGCGCGCAGATAGCCCAGGCTGGAGTTGAGGAGCGGAAACACGTAGTTCTGCAACATTAGCTCCATCTGCTCCTTGTAGCCCTGCTTCTGTGGGAATCGGGACAAAGCAGAGTCACTGAAAACAAGAAACCTGCTCTGTATGCATTTCATACCCACGCTAAGACAATCAGTTTGCTTTGTGGCTCACCATATTTTGTTAGAAATCTAATTTAAGTGGCATGCATCAATGTTTGTACTGTGGCAAAATGACAAATGAACACTAAAGCAGTATAATAAATACATTTTTGTCTGGAGGTGGGGCTGCTTCGGTCAGGTAATGGTCCACATGGTACAATTTCTGCATTCGGACTACTGACGCTTTTTGATTGAACACATCATGCATTATTAACTTCTACCAGACAGCCACAGTATCCACGTTTTTCCATAACTGACCCTCCAATAACTCTTAACCTCCCAGGCAGTGTTCACCACCCTACAGACGGGTCGTTACCTTGAGTAAGAGGTCTGCCAGCGAGCCAATCACATGCAGCGCTCCGTCCTTCCTGCGGGGATCTGAGTTGGGATCCATCAGGATCTGATGGCAGAAATCCATCATCTTGGGCAGAACCTACAGGGGAGGGGGGTGGAGGGGGGTGGGGGCGAGAGTATGACGTCAGGTGTGCCGCTCTGACAGGCGAGGCTCGAAATGATCCGGTTCTGTCCGGTTCGCTCACCTCCTTCCGCTTCCTGGCCGCTTTGCACAGCAGACTCTGAGCAGCCGTGGTGGGGAGGGCGTGGTCGTCATACACGTCTGCAGAAAACAGACACCGACTGTGTCACTGCGCTGCTGTCAATCAGACCGAAGGGGCGGAGCTCTGCTCAACATCTAACCTCCTCAGTCTCTTTACCTTCAGTCCCAGCCAAACTCCCGCCTGCCACATATCCCACAATGTGCTATAATTTCAGACACACCACTAGAGGGCAGGCCATGCCCAGGCATAATCTTCTATTAACACAACACCAGAATGCGAACAAAGCCGTTAATGAATTGCTACGCTGAGCTAGGCCTCGCTCCCACAGCACAGGAACTGTACGGCTGGCAGTGTGGAGCCCTGTCCCGCCCCGCCCGCCCAGTCTACTCACTGAACTTCATGCGGATGTACTCGTAGGGATCCTCCTGCCACATCTTCTCGTCCTCGTCCTTGTAGCACATGAGGGGGAAGATCACGTCCTGGCTGAGGGTCTAGTGCGGGGGAGAGAGGGGAGGGGGAGCGGGCATCAGGGACGCGGCTCGGACAGACGCTGACTACACAGAGCGCATGGGATCAGCCTCCAGCTGGTCTGTAACAGAAGGCCATTCCCCCATGTCTTACGCATGAATATCACCCTCACTACCTCCAGCTTACGCGCTTTACACTGAACAACACAACATCTATGACCTGCATATTACGCAAAACATATGAACACTATAGGAACACTACCTCTGATATGAACATCACACGTTTTCCAGTAACACACTTCCATGGAAACTACTCGATAGCATTACCTCTTCACAACAATCTTCAATGAAATTGATTTACTTTACAACATTAATTAATGGAGTACAACACAAGATTATGTGCCCTACATTTGCAACAGCAGTACTTATAAACATTACTGCGTGACATGTGAACTCCAGAGCGGCTTGTGTCACACGCTGGCTGGACAGCGGAAGCCCTGCTGGATCTCCCACCTGCATGTGCGGCTTCATCTGCTTCCATGTGAGGGAGTGGGACACGCCCTGGTTCAGGTAGTTGAGCGCCTCCTGCAGGATGTGGGGGGTGACGTACTGCTTCTGCCTGTGCTGGTGAATCACCTTCAGCAGAACCTGGGAGCCACAGAAAGAAGTGGAGGAGTCCAGCAAGCACAAAACGTTCTCACAACGGTACAGGAAGGAAATTCCACAAATACTGCTGGTGGTCATCACAGGAATGGCCTTGTAGTTTCACAGAAAAATAAAAATGCAATTAATTAAAATGCTAAAATACAGACAACAGCACTAATTACAGCTTTATGGAAATAAAGAAATAGATACATTTTAAAAAAGCACTGACCACAGTGGACACAGCAAGCTAGAAACACATTCAAGGTGCAAGCAATTACTGATCTAATTACTGGATCCACCTGTGCACCAATTAGGGACAAGTCACCAATTAAGGACACATGATCAAGATCATTCCAGAAATATTTTCCCAAATTCAATTAATCATTTGCAGTGCTATGCTGCCTCCTTGTGGTAGAACAGAGTAACCTACAACAGGCATATTACACAACTACAGCTCTGAAAGGGGCTCAGAAAAGAACCACATCAGACTGTTAGTGAGACAGCCATTTACTGCCCAAAGAATGTTAACATGCATACTCAGTTTGAAGAGCTCAGATATGATTATTCTATTCCAATGCATCACCCTAATGTTCAGATATAATGCTAAATGTAGAACTATTTTTGTCACTCTTAACAAAAAACTAGTGCTCGACTAAAACAGACAATATTTTTTACGCAGGTACAACAGTTAATACACACGTACGCGCACACACACGCACGCACGCACACACACAGAACAGCCCAACTCTAGGTACCTGCTGGATCCCCACAGCGTAGGTCTTCAGGAAGAAGTCTGCAAACTCCGAGTACTCCTTGGTGACGTTGCCGGGGCTTCCGTACCTGTGAGGAGCGTAAGCGTCAGGACAGCAGAGAAGGGGAGGCGGCTCTGTGCTGCCCCGCCCCCTGCACTCTTTACAGGGAAACCAAACCAAACCGGAATCTGACATTGTTGGACTTTTATGGTTAACCCCGGCTACTACATTGAGTGGGTTTCACTTTCCTGTTGATGCAAAATAAAGCATTGATAGGGGGGATTTTTCCAGAACAGGGGTTGCCTGCAAGCTGTTTTTCTGCTATATTACAGGTGCAAATATCATCCCCCCCCAAACCCCCCTTACAAACCCTCTCACCTCTCAAACAGCCTGGTGAGGATGTGCAGAGCCCACTTCTTACACTTCCACCACACCAGCTCTGGGCGGTCATCCTCGTCCACCTCCATTGTCTCCTAGCAACCAAAACACAGAGCCAAATGTCCTTCAAGCTTGCCCATCCATTCCCAGCAGACTCAAAAGTTATGTTCCAGTTCTGATAATATGATCGCACTCTATGACCTGAGGGTAAACTGAGCATAATGAGCATGTGATAGAGGAGGATTCTAGGTAATGGAGTTCTGTGGGGAAGGACTTTGGTACCCTGGCTCAAAGACCAGCCACCGAGGCACCACACAGGCCCATCGCTCTTACGGGGGGGACGTCCCGATCCACGACGGCCCTCAGGATCTCCATCCACTGCGTCAGGACTGTGTTGTTGATCAGCTGCAGCGGCAGCGAGTACTGCAGAGAGAGAGGAGTCACATGACCAGCGAGCACAGGCTACTCCCACCACACAACACAGCAAAACTGATGTGCGCAAACTGGAAAATAATTTTGGGGCACGTCTACTAATTGGGACACATCAATATGCTGCTAAATTTTTCCACTTTTTTTGCATAGAGCCCTGAAACACAAGGCCACCCAGCCATTCCACTGCCACTTGGCCACACCCCTCTCCCGGTCTGGGCCAATCGCCTCCGCGGGTGCCTCACCTGCACGAGCGCGTGGAAGATCTTGAGGATCTGCTTCTGGACGAGCACGGAGAAGACGGTGGCGTCGGGCAGCAGCTGGGTGACCTGCTGCTGGATCCGGGGCAGGAAGACCTGCATGGCGGCCATGAGTGGATCCCGCTCCTCCACCTTCTTATACCTGGAACCAGAGGAGGGCCCCGGACACCAGCCTGCATCAGCACTGAGGGCGTCCAGCTCTAACGCACGCTGCAGCCCTTTCACAACCAATATACACAAACTCCAATAACAAAAACTCCTTATTTCAGATGCTTAAGTCCTAATAACCCTCAATGGCATCTAATAATATTCATTTTAAATAGACTGAAGGGGAAAGCGTGTTTCAACTGGCTAGCAAGTGGACACAACACAGCATTCCTCTGGTGACCGTTCTGGACCAGCGATGACAACAGCTCCTTTAGCAATGGGTCCCCAGGAGGGACAAACAGCGCAGGGCACTCACTCGTAGGTCTTGACCAGCTGGTAGAGGGCCAGCAGGCTGCCGTACCAGCTGGCGGTGTTGTGGGACTGCAGGTACAGGCCGATCTTGTCCACGATGGCTGTCCAGCGGCCGGGGAAGTCGTGCTTGATGATGGCGCGCAAGCAGACGGTCAGCTGGGCCCTGTCAATCAGTGCACGCGCACACACACACACACACACACACACACACACACGAGTGCCTCTGTCAGCAAGGGTTCTCACACAGACCACACCTTCTTTCATCCACTGACATAGAGGGGCAAAGCCAGCCAAAAGTAACATTCACTAATGATTTGCGGGACAAGGAACAGCTAACTCTATTGCAATACCTTAGTCTTATAATTACATCTGTCCAGAACTACATTGTTATTCCCTGAACACATTACCTTTTATATATGATCATTTCCAGTATCACCATTAGCTACCCATGCAGGGTTAACTTACAGTACAAGAACGGTAACGTTAGATACCCAGCTAAACTGCAACATAAATAAATTTAAGTTTACGTTAGCAAGCTACCTCAAAGTAATAAAATTATTTCTGTTAATATTATAAACTATAACTGAATCCCCAGGCACAGTTATACCAAAAGGCTAACGAGCTAGAGTTAGCTAGCTGGAGAGCCTTGTGTAGGCCTAGTCAGCAATTCGTTAGACGCCATTATAGTTTTAACGTTTGACTATATTTTAGCTAAAAACGAGGACGTTATGTCACCAGCAAACACCCTGGCTAGCTACTTAAGTTAGAATAATCTTGTGGTAACTGTTTTTCTGGCTATTTGTAGCAGCTTCAGTATTTTATAGATTGTGACTATCATTAACTAGTTCGGAAAAATATTAACATTTACCCACATGCTAATTATCGATACCAGACTGTCCAGCAACCTAGGCCTGTGGCTAACCCTCAATTCTACCTAGCTATAGGCCTACTAAGGAGTTAGCGCACTAGCCAATTTTGCTAACAAAGCTAATTTACCCACACTGTTACTGTACTTCCAACACTCGATAGTTTGCTAGTTTGGTTAAACACTGTAGCAATTATGAAAGTCTAACTTCGACGTAAAAAAGTAACAAGTCCTCGAATGTAGCTAGTCTAATTTATTTGAGATGAATCCAGTCAGGATATGAAAGTGAATTTTAACGTTTTAAATTCATTTAAACTGAAATTAAAGGTAAATTCCTTGCTTACCTAACGATAACAGTTCACACCTGACGAACAAGGTGAATACCTGGCAAATTAGGCTACCGAAAAAATTTTCATGTACTTTTTTTTCCCGTTACATTGAACTCAATGCATGCAGTCGCCCTCTATCGGTGAGAGAACATAATTTGCTTGTTCTCAACGCCAAGTGATGAGAATCGTAATAGAGAATCTGTCTGTTGTCTCCCCCTGGTGGTGACAGTACGGAATCTGCCCATTGTCTTCCTCTGGTGGTGATAATACGGATTCTTCCCGTTATCTCCCCCTGGTGGTGAGAATAGAGCGTGACAGTTTGTAGTCCTATGTACGCTCTATGGTTGTTTTCCCCGGTTGTGAAAATACTGAGTCTGCCTGTTATCTCCCCCTTGTGGTGAAATAGAGCGTTACAGGTTGTAGTCATAAAACACGGAAGTGAGTTCGCATTTGAGCAAGCACATAACAGCTGCGAAATCCACGGCTGAGATATTAATTGGTGTAAATTATCTCGTAAAACAAAACGTGAAACGCTCTTATGTTCATAACCACGCTTCCTTATGGGAAGAAAGCATTGGAAATCTGCCGAGGGAACCCATGGCGGAGGAAACTTCCAAGTTAGCCTACAAAAAGACGCCATCACTGTAAATCTCACAACGGAAGCTGTCAGTTGTCTTCATAGAGCGTATATATAATAGAGTTCAGTGGTTGTCTACCCCTGGTTGTGATAATACAGAATCTGGCTGTTATCTCCCCCTGGTGGTGAAAATACGGAATCTGCTTGTCGTCTTTCCCTGGTTCTGAAAATATAAAATATGCCTGCGTTGTCTCCCTCTGGTGGTGAGAGTGCGGAATCTGCCTATTATCTCCCTATTGTTGTAAAAATACAGAATCTGCCTGTATATCAGTTGTATATCTGTACTAATATAATAATTAGTATTTATATTACGATATAACATCAATATATGAATAACATAATTAGCATGATTATTATATTCATTGTGATGTATAACTGCATAAACAACATGGTTTTGTGCCAATAAAATTAAAAAATTGTGGTGGCAGCGGAGAACCACACCTGATGGACTCAGGGCTCTGGATGATGCCCTCCACAATGTTGTCACGGATCTGCTGTCGGTCGTTCTCGTGGATGTTGAAGGGGAACACCGCCCCCCCCAGGGAGGGCTCTCGATCCTGCCAGTACTGGCTCACCATGTTCTTCAGGTAGATGGCAGCTGGGCACACAAAGATGACATCACTGAGACCAATCTGCTCGCCCCCCAGGGACACGTTTTGGCTGCTTCCACATACTTCAAATTAATCATTTCTCCTTCCTTGCCCCCTTCATCACCTTTGGGCTTAGAACTGAATGCCTTGGCAGGGAATGTTAAAATAGCCCTGTGAAAAATACAATAAAATATGTATCTTTAAAACAGTGGTCTCCAATGCTGGTCCTAGAGAGCTACAGGGTCTGCTGGTTTTCATAGTGACTGCACTTCATGAATCAATTAGAGCAGTTGATTACACAGTTAACTCAACTCACCTGGTGTCTTGGGTCTCAACTGGGTGACTATTTTAAGGTGAAAACAAAAACCAGCAGACCCTGCAGCTCTCCAGGACCAGGGTTGGAGACCACTGCTCTAAAAACATGAAACTCACGGAAAACACCTACCTGCTTGTCGCACCGGGAACTCCACCTGGTCAGAGACAATGATCTGGAGTAAGGTGGGGGCAAAGTTGATGATCTTATATGACTGAAAAGACACAACATAAAAAGAACAGGAGTTATTCCTCATCCAGACAATACAGCCAATCAAAGCAATGCACCGCCTTCATACGAAGGTACACTTAAAATAGAGCGTGACCAAATGCAGGCCAACTCTCCATCCAAGTAGGAGAGTGTGCATTGAAGGAACTGATTCATAAGCATTTTGGATGTTGCCATAAAACATATCCAACACCTTGTTAAAGCGTGTGGGACATGCAACGTATTGGTGATAATCTTTTTAGAGTTTGGTCCATAGAGTAATGGTTGAGGTCCCCAAGGACAAACTGACTGGGGAGTCAGGAGATAAAAGTTCTAGTTTGTGCGCAGTGTTAATAATGTGATCAGAAGCAGAACTAGCATTTGCCTTTGGGTGGATACACACAAGTATAAAAAACAACTGAGGTAATTCCCTTGGGAGAATGGGAGGGGTGGTCTATCTGAAGGGGTGGCTCAAGGCAATAACACACCACAGAACTGCACAAGTGTTTGCACTGGTGGGAAAGTGATTATGCAGTCTATTCGCATCGGCCCTGAAACTGTTCTACCACCAGGACAGCCTTCTGCACACGTGCTTTTTTAACAGTGAGCAGAAACCTGGGTTACACTTGATTGCATCATGAGCTGCATGCAGGGTGTTCTAATTGTGTGTGTGTGGCAGGTTATTACAGGCCAATATAATTATCACTGTAGGAATTAATTCAATGCAATAAAAATGACACAAACAACCGACCATTAACATCATCACTGCGATAAAATTATCCAGTGATTTATAACCCTATACCATCTGCTACAAATCTAAATCCTATCAAACAGCCAGTGACACTAAGTTCCTCATCTCCCCTTAACTAAAGTTACTGCGTCCCTTTTGCCACATACAGATAGCATGCTACATCTCATTGCAACGTTAGGTTGTCTGTGCAGAGTTGCGTATGAAAACAAGAACAAAATGTGTTGACTATACGGTACACAGTAACGTAGCTAGACTCTCCTAAGTGCATACCGTACGGAACCTAAAACTATATATGAAATTCCCAATGCCAAGACCCGTAACAATAGCCGTGGTCGCTTCAGAATGGCAGAGGCTAACAAATTGTCAAGAGTGCACGGATGCAGGATCTCATTCGCTGTCAATGCGACTGCCTCCCTTGTCTCCGATTTGTCGCGAAATTTTGAATTCAGTGGCAGCAAATGAAAGGGACCAGAAAACAACTGCATCATGCAAGTCGCAAACAGCATCAGAATGCACCGAGCACCCCCAACACCACCACTCATTCAGGCAAGGCCTTAATACCCAAATCACACACACGCTTGACCCTCTTTTCTGTGAATGGGTCCTATTGCTCCCCGAGAACAATAACAACAAAGTTACTATACAGATTTCGCACGATTGCCCACCTGATTGAGTTCATTTTCCGCTGCTATCCTCAAACTGGGATCTATTGTCCCCTTCAGCGCCTGGATTATTCTGTTAGGATCCATGGGTCTTCTGTGTGTTGCGGAATTGTTTCTGTATACAATTATCCTCGCTGTAGCGGACGGGCTCTCTGACAGCCCTGCCCCATTTTACCGGTAATCAGCAGGCGGCGGTCGCAAACCAGTGAAAACGTCGACGTTTTACGGCAATGTTGGCATGTGAATGCAGTCAAGCACACAGGATCCAGTCTGAAATGCTATAGCGGTTATTAGCATTCTCAGTTCAGCCAAACTGCTTTTCAGTTCATTGTTTGTGTCTGGAGATAGTACATGTTCGATTCTCTCAAGATTTCTACCACAGTTGTCAATGGAACGACGTTCTCTCTCTCCACAAATTCCCTGCTCGTTCAATTTCGTGGCATTTTCTCGTGATTTTCTCGATTACCGGAAACGACTATTGTGGATAGCTGAAATGTTCGTTTTGACTAGGAATAATTGAATTACGTTTGTGGATATCTGCAGTTGCATCGTTTCTAGTCATAATTCTAATTGTAGATATCTGAAATTTCATTTTTACTAGTCATAATGCCAATTGTGGATATCTGAAATGACAATCGTGGATAGGAAGAATGTCATTGTGGATATCTGAAATGTTCTTTTTGACTAGGAAGAATTGAATTACGGATATCTGCAATACATACCCAGTCTAGCTATTAAATGTTCAAATGGTCACTTATGTTTAAATCCTTAAAAGTAGCTATATCTTAAATTGAATTTTGACTAGGAGAAATAAAGTTATAGATATCTTGAAATACAATTTCTACTAGTAAGTATGTGATTGCAGATATCTCTAATTACCATTCTGACTAGTGAGAATACTAGTCAGATTATATACCTCGCAATTAAAGGAGATGACTATATGCTCCGAAACATGAATTAGAAAAAACTGGAAAGCGAATTGATGGAATTTAAGAGGGAACAAAACTGAAGTCAACTTTAACTCCCATCTAGATAGAATCTTGCTTTATGATGGGACTTTCTGAAATGGAGCATTGTAATTCAGGACCATGTCAAATGCAACAATATGGACAGCTGGACAGATTCAATGCTAAATAAACTCTGGGAGAATTGTGTGTGACAACCCTTTAACAGTGGTAGGCATGTTCAAATTTGCTTCTTACCAGGTATATTTGACTGTTAGTAGTATGAGCTTTTCCACATCCATCGATTATCAATACTGTACCTGTACACACTGGCTGTAAAATATTACCTGTCAATTTTGGTGTCCTTAGCTGGAGTTTAAACCTGAGATTCAAGCCTCTAGACCACATAACTGCATACCAACTGGACCAGCAATCCAAAGCTGTGGGATAAGGATTAGCTGTCCCAGTTGACATGCAGAACTTCTGTGGTCTAAAGGTTTAAACCAGAGATTGAACCTCCAGCTAAGCACACTGCAAACTGACCCAAAAAGTGAAATCTTGAATTCGGTAATATTATGGAACTTTAGTACCCTCTAGTGGTACGTAAGACACATTGCATATGGCCATGTGTTCATTGGATCTCGTATGTATAGGCAATAATTCGCAGACCACCCCTTACACAAGTGACTTCACTCTTCCAAATTGAACTGTGTCAATCAAACCAAAACAAACCAGTAAAGTCTAATATACTGGACCTGTAAGGGAGAAAAGACAGACAAGTACAAAAATATGAATATAAACTAATCTAAGTTGGTATTGTAAATGGTAAAAATGTCTTGCTTCCTTTAAGCCATTTTACCAATCTCTGTGATGCTCACACCTGGAGTTACAAAACTTTAAAAAGGGTACCCCCTAAATGGGCAAGGACATCTCTGCAAAGGGGTTAACTCGCCTGCATGGTCTACGTTCCCCACAGAATTAACTCAAATTCAACGCAAATCAACTGAAAGAAATCCAAGGTTTCACACCCATTCAGAACTGTAACAACATAAAACACCTGTGTAAATATAAATAACATTTTAATAATATTTAATTGCTACATCACCTACAAAACAGAAAATATTGGTAGACCTATTAGTGTAAGTTTCATACAAAAATATGGTATTTTCATTGACCTATGCAAAATGCAAAATACGTGGTTACAAAAATTTGACTTCCAAGTATTTATACAATTAACAGAAACACTAAAGCACGCATGCTCTCCTGTACAAGCACATTGGACTTTTTACACTTATTCAACATGAATGCATTGTCGTTCTGGTTATAATTAAGCCACCCCATGCGTGGAGTAATGCCACAAGCAAAGGCATTTCATTTGCAGGCAGGGGCAGCTGGTGTAGGGAGGTATATTCTCAGTTGCCTCATGTTGTCTCATGTAGCAGGCCGGTGCAGACCTGCAGCGTCTGAACAAGTCTCAATCATTCCGCTATAGCGGTTTTCCATTCTCCGGTATTCAAACCAGAATCACTAAGGCCTCGCAAATAATTAAAAAAACAAAATTTGTTTCAAAATGTGAAAATGGGCCGTCCACTCATTTTATGCCTCTCTTTCATTCGTCAGACACTGTATCCTCTTGAAGGTGCAGTCAGAAAGGGAAGACCACCGCTAAATACGCATCTCTTATAATTTAGCGGATATTCAATGTTTGGTTTGAATACCGGGGATATGGAATTCCGCTATACGGCCAGAGGATTGAATCCCGCAGGGCTGGGCTCCCCCGCTGCTCCACACCGTGCCCTTATGTGAGCGTGGGCTCGGGCTGGGCGTGGTGCCGCCGGTTCCTCATCTTCTTCAGCTCCTGCGCGTGCTTCCACTTGGCCTTCTGCCGCTGGCGCCGCTCGCGCACCCACAGCGTCTCGCAGTAGCGGTCCAGGCCCGGCGCCGGGCCGCCGCTCAGCCGCAGGTAGTCCTTGTAGCGCTGGCGTGCCTCGGCGGCGGGGTCGCGGGGCTCGGCGTGGGCGGGGTCGATCACGCGCAGGGCCACCCGCAGCAGGGTGCGGGTGAAGGTGTGCTCCTGGGCCGTGCAGAGGTACAGCCCCCCGTCCCGCCGGTGGACGGCCCGGATCAGCAGCCCCAGGTCCGTCCGGATCACCCGCTCGTCCGGCTTAACCTGAGAGGGGGGTTTAGGAGTTTGCGGTTCAGGTTTTGGGATTGGGGGGGGGGGGATGGCGTGGGGGTAAATGCACAATCACACACGATTCACACTGTTCTTTGTGAAACGTCCATTTTAAAAGCAGAGGACTTGAAGAAACATTCAACAGAACTGCTTCACACACCTGGTTTAAGTGGCCCTCTGCTTTGTGTTTCCTCCACACCCATAATTACTTGACTGGATTGGTCATTAGGTCTAACTGGCACTAATGACTGTGTGTTTATGGTGCTGGTAATAACGTTTGGGGGCCACCCAGACTATCTGAGTGCTCGAAGCAGACCAAATCTTTTCTAGGATTTAATGACATCAGCAGACCAGGGCATCCATTTTAGGGGCTGGCCAGGGGGCCTGCTGGGTAACGGCTCTCAGCGGCCGCAGGGCCGGTCCTGATTTAGGGGCGGGGTCGGGTCGTACCTCTTCCCAGAGCTCCGACCCGGGACGCTGCAGGAACCAGCGCACCTGGGCCTGCTGGGACTTCGAGACGCACTCCAGGAAGGTGGAGTTGTGCTCCACCCCGAAAATCAGCTTCTCCTCCACCCGATCGCCCGCCGTGGCTACGGAGGACACAGTCAACACAACGCTGTGCATTTCAACATCATTACAACTACACGCAGCATTGCTGTGTGCGATATAGAGTGGTCAATATTGGATACTTTACCGTGGACAGTAAATCAGATCTTAAACATTTATTCTCTTTTAAAATAAAATTATAGCAACCTGAAAACATGATATGGGAATATGTAGTCCATTTAACACTTACTCTCCTCAAGATCCCAGCACTGGCTTGAGGGGTCGCCATGTTTGATATCCTGTCTCCTGGCCCGCCTGGAAACCAAGAGAGGCCATTTAGCAACACTCACCCCTCCATAAAAGAGGCTGAGGCCAAGGCTGCTCGTCTTAGCGAAGCACTGGCTCTCATTGATTGTGTGTGTACGCACACCTGTGTTTGTGTGTGAGTGTGTGTGAATGAATGAGTGTGTGTGTGTGTGTGTGTGTGCGCGCACATTGTGTGTGTCTGCATGTGTGTGTGTGCATGTGCGTGCTTAAGCAGTAGAACGCGGTCTGTTTTAGCGCAGGCCTGCAGGGGGCGCTGCTCCGTACCTCTTAGAGGCCTGCATGTATCGGGAGCACTGGGCGCCGTCCCAGGCGCAGTAGGGGTCCCGCGCCAGGCAGCACTCGGCGCACACCTGACCGTACAGGCTGCAGCGGTGCAGAGACACCTGCGCCAGCCCGTCCCGGGACCCCACGTACAGCTGTTGCTGTGGAGCGGAGAGGCGGGTCAGAGGCGGCCAGCATTTCAGACATACACAGACAGGGCAAAAACAGGGAAGCTAGTGAGTTAAACTGGGACTCCCAAATCAATCAAACCAGCAGGAAACGAGAGCTCTGGTAACAATTCTCTCACGGCGACCATCGCACAACTATGAGCCGGGATGACAAATGAAAAGATCGACAGAGCGTGGTTTGGGCGAAGGCAGAGAGCACACCGCAAACGTACACATAATTATCTTACCTGTTTGGAGGAGATCTTCATATTCACGATGGGAGAGGGAGTCTGCAATGAATAAAAACTACATTTAATAAAATGACACTTTAAAATAAAGATAAATGCTGAAAATTCCACAGCTTTGATATGTTCCAAACAGCCAATTCGATGTGCCACGCTGCCACATGTCAATGTCTCAAAAGAGTATTTCACATTTGTTCATGATAAATGACAACCATACAGACAAAATATACCAAATTAAAAATACCAAGTTACCAAGGTGTAACACGACTTATTTTTTCTTCACGCCATTAAAAACAGACGTATGTAACCCAGTAATAGAGTAGCATTATGTCTGGCCCGCTTCCTGGACCTGCGGCGGACATGTCAGATCCTGCAGGAAACCGCTGTTCTTCATCTCTGCGTGCGAGCCATTAGAGCAGAGGCCCCGCCCCCTGCCCCTCTCACCTGGAACACCTGCAGCTCCTCCAGAACCACCTCCTCCGTGACCCAGTTCTCCTGCGTGATGCTCACCACCTTCAGAACCGTGCCCACGTCTGACGCACGCACACACACACACACACACAAACAACTTTATTTCCACCCTATCTAATATGCAGCTGCATATTGCAGTTATTGCCGAAGGGATCAGTTTTCATAGCTCCATATCTCCCCATTTTGAAATTGTGCCGTTCTGTACAGGGCTGTTTTCACTCTGGTGCATACGTTTACGTATGACATTATCCTCACTGACATATCTCTGTGCACATGGGTCAAGGCTGTCTGGGTATTTCAGTTAAACAGCCACAAGAAAATTGATCATTGAAATTTCATACAGCTTTACACAATGTGAGTTGAAGACACCATAGAGTATGATGAAACAGAGCTATGAAATCAGAATATTTCGCAATTTCCCACGGTATACACGCACACACGTCACTGCACACACCAGAAATAAACCATTCCATCGTTCCAAAGCCCAACAGACGAAGGCCACTTTCACACGCGCGAGACGAGTTCTTATTGGAACGCGCGCGCAGCGGTTACGTCACCTGTCCCCAGGAACATGACGGCGTACTGGCCGTCCTCGGCCGCCACGCGGTCCACGGCGATGCGGGTCAGCCGGTAGTCCACGTTGATGCGGGTGAACAGGGGCCTGCCGGTGACCGGGTACACGGCCTTGTACATCATGGGGTGGTATTTGACGAAGCTCACCACTTCGTCGGGGAAGTCTTTGGTCGTCTTTATCCGTGGGTCATAGGTCTTACTCGGACACTGAAGGGGGGGGGGGGGTACGGGAATTAATTTTACAGATAAACGAGATAAGACAGTGTCTGCAAACCCATAATTTGCATACTTTGTTTGAGTAAAAAGGGAGAATACCATCAGCAAATAAAGATAAAATACTGGACTTGTTATGAAGAAAACACTCCCTCTAGTGGTGAAAAAGACAACGGCAAAAAGAGCGGAAACATCTGCTGTGCAGACTTCATCAGTCTCTGTTTAATATAAGCAGATCTAATGGCAGGGACTTATCCAGTGATTGTTTTTGCAGGGGTTTATTTATACGCTGAGCAAACCTCGTGAGGACCAGCCCAAAGCGGCCCGCGACGGCTCGCGTTCGTGTCGTCTAATTTGTTGAACAAACACGAACGGTCCACTCGTCATCCCGCCGGTTGCAAAATACACACGCGCGATCGCGCCGCCGTGACAACCACACCACGGCGACCGCTCGGAACACCATTTGTTATTTTCTGCGTTAACCGCGTGGCCTGCAGTGTGCAGTGGCATTAATTAAAATCAACGAGAAAGGGCCTCTCACAGTCCGCTCTCTGTATCGAACGGCTATAGCGCTGGACCAGATGTTCCATTTAAACAGCCAGCAGGAACGGAGTCCATAAATAACCGATACTCGGCATCCTTCAGGCAGTTCAAATAAACACCGGCAGGCCTACCAGCTCAGACAAACACAATGCTGCCACTGAATCTCACATCTACTGTACATGCAACGTTAACACGCGGTATTAATTCCTTATGAAGTATCCGCGTGTGTGTGAGAGCAGCTTACGGTCCCGGGCCGGGGGTAGGGAATCCGGCCCTCGTACTCCACCCAGCGATGGTCGGGCCCGTCCTTGTGCGCGTACGGGCCGTTAAAAACGCCGCGGACGTCGGCCATGCTGTACACACACACTGCCGAGCCCCTGAAGATGGAGCTGAAGACACACACCTGCTTCAGTAACTTCACCCAGCCCACAACCCAAACCACAGCTATCTAAAGCTACCTACCATATAGCAAATATCACACTATTATTTTATTAAAAATACAACATTCTTACAATAAAACTGCTAATGTATGCTTACACTATCAAAATTAATGAGATTGAACATCTACAATGTGAAAAATAAAGCAAACCCCTTGTGTTAAATGTTTTAAAACTAGAGTGTGCACATGAAACACACACGCTGTACCTTGTGGTGGTGAAGACTCCATACACGATGGGATTCCTCTCATCTCGAGTTGGGAGAAGGAAAATGTCCTCTGAAACAAAGGAACAGACAGGAAGAGGTGGCCTGTCACTTCCTGTTCAGCACGCACGAAACACAGATCTTAGGGACAGAGGCCCTGTTAAAATGTAGAGCCCCACCTCCCCTCCGTCTCCCCCTCCCTCCCTTCCTCTACCACTTCACACATCTGAAGTGATCGATTGACTCGGTGGGGTTAGGCCATATGGCTTTTACCTGCTTGTGATCTACAGAAAAGGAGAAGGAAGCAAGGAAAGAGGGAAGGATGAACAGAAGGAAGGATGGACGAAAGGAAGGAAGGATGGATGGAAGAAAGGAAGGAAGGATGAACAGAAAGAAGTAAGGACGGACAGAAGGAAGGATGGATGGACAGAAGGAAGGAAGGACAGAAGGTAGGAAGGAAGTAAGGATGGACAGAAGGAAGGAAGGACGAAAGGAAGGAAGGAAGGACACAGAGTTCTGAGACACAGCCGGAGTTGCAGGGGGAGACTCACGCAGCTCGTCGAAGTGCGTGTCCACCCCGTCCCTCCCCGGGATGGAGCACACCAGCCTGGCCTTCAGGAACGTGGTCCACTTGCTGGTCAGGCTCCTCAAGCCCCCGATGTCATTCTGAAACACGACCGGCACCGCCACCGTGAACAGGGGCGGGACTACTCAAATATGCATCTCACATCTCTGCCTGATCGGTTGCTGTGACTGGATGATGTAAAGCAGTTAACATCACCCTTATTCGTTCCCACGGCAGCTAGGCTGATCCGACGAAGGATTACAGAAAGCGGCAATCAAAGTAAACAATGACAGTTAATCATTTACCCCCGATTAGCATGTCACTACATCATGAAGTTTCTCTAACCAGGGAAACATTTCTTGAAGGGAAGGCGAAGGAATGCGGAGTAGGCTCTCCAGCCATGCTTCTACAGGCCCTGACCGGACGGCTCTATAGACCGCGACAAGCACGCTAACAAAGAGGAAAGCCGGGCTCACAGCAAAGCTACGCTAATGCCTGCTCAAGAGCATTGCAGACCACTACAACATTCTATTTCCCCCATACCATAATCTTCAAAGATAACGTTATCCGAGAAAAGATCCGTCACCGACAGGCGCTCCAGATTACCGCAGAAGGCAGCGAAGGCGAGTGTGCCGGCGCACAAGAGCTTGGCCTTAGAGCCTGGATTTGTCATTGTGTGTATTGGATTTGCCCTTGGAGGGGTCTGCCCGAGTGCCGACACACACACACAATGCTCAGGGTCTGTTCAATCTAACCCCAGCGCGATTCATCCTTACACGCACGCGACCTATTCCAGGACAAATTTGGTCAATTTCAGCAGCTGCCGATGTTCCAAATAGCAAAACGCTTTATTAAATACTCCACTTAAAGTGAAGTCTCTTGCAATTATGCTGAATAATTGTGGCACCAAACAATAATAGGGAGAAAAAAGCCAGCTGGTTGAAATTTGCTAGCGCTTCACTTTACAGATGCATTCTGGGAACGCGATTCAAGTTTGCTGACCAAGTTGTGAAACACTCTTGCTGTAGGGCTATTCTACGAGAACAGTTTTTTGGATGGATTTCAGAAACACTGACATGATCGATTTCTGTCAGTGACAGACTTCACATGCACATTTCACAGCTGTACAGAACTGTGAGTCTGAGCCACAAGGAACCCAGGGTTTATTTAAAAAAAAAAAAAAAAAACAGTTTGAGAATGAAATCCAGAGAAAGTGCTTGGACCTTCACTAAGGCTTTTATAGCCACAAAGTGCTGATTTTAAAAAGCCCCCAATTAAACTTCAACTCCCTGTGTGAGCGCCTAGACTTTCATTTCTAACCGGCTGACAAAAAGGTGCTTTAAACTGCACCTCTGAAGGCTGACTGAGCGATGGGCCGTCCTGTAAATCAAACCCCTTCAACAGGAGTTAACAGGACATAGCAGGCACTTAAAACGTACTGCGCTGAGGAGAAAGTGCAGATGTTTGCTGGACCCTTATGACCAATACGGGAAGGTGATGATTAACCCCCCCCCCCCCACAAGGAGCAAGTGGTTGAACCCTCTTTCAGCAGCTTGCAAAAAGAGGAATGTACCAAGAAGCCTCCTTTCCTGAGGGTGGGGGGGAAGGGGGGGGTGCTTGAATCCGTGCTCTGCCAGGCCCTGCACTGGAGTCTCAGATCATTCAGAGCTTATAATTCACCCCCGGCCCACATCGCCGTAACAGCCGGCCCCCTGACCCTGCCCCCGCCCGCTGACCCCGGCCCCGCCCCCCAGGGCTCACCCTGCAGACCCGGGCCACTCGGGAGAGCACGCTCTTGTCACCGGAGCCCCCGTCCCGGGACGCCTCGCGGAAGAAGAAGTAAATCTTGTCGTCGTCCGGGTTGTAGGTGTCGGAGACGGGATGGGCGGCGATGAACTTGGCCTCTGTGGGAAAGAGGAGAGAGGAGAGCGGGATCACACAGCTGAGCCACCGTCCTGCAGACACCTGGCTTTCAACAGGGTGATATACGCTCACCACGGACCAAAAACAGGGACCACTGTACAGTGAGGGAGGACACGGAATAAATCTCCTCAGCTTCCCTTCACCTGAGTTACACCACAGATGGAAGTCCTGGTTCCCCTTCCACACAAAAACCCTAAAGGACGTCAATGAAATTTTTCAACATAATTTACAGGGCAGGTGTAAGTATGCTTTTTTTAAAAACAAAACAAAATTCCCTTCCTTCCAAAGTCTTCCCTCAGCGAGTCAGAAGGAAATTTAACCCTTTGAAGAGCAGGTTTTTTGGAATGCTTTTTTCAAAATTCTAAGTGTTCCAGAACTCCACTGCTTTCAATTACCAGTAGTGATTGTGACATCAGCGTCAGAATGTTCAGTTAACAGCATTCCAATCACATATCTGTGACCTCACACATCAAAGGGTTACTAACGTACAGCATTCTGGCTTTTATCATAGCCTTGGAAACACGTGCAGCAGGGAGTTCCTACTCAGTCAGCGGAGGGCAGCTCATGGACAGAGACTCTTTTGTCAGGGCAGGCTTTTGTGGGAGGTGAGAAAACGCTGAGGAATGAGGAAAAGAG